>NC_141160.1:118616908-118918356 GCF_053477565.2 Lygodium microphyllum
ATTCTATTTTGACTATAAATTCAAGTATTTAGCTCATCTTAAAGAGCTATTTGTGGGCTTTGATTTTCATCATACCAAGGATTCTTTGGAACACTGCCTCTCCTACTAAGGATTCTTTGGACAAGCTTAGCTCTCAGATATCTAACCTTGTGGTAGTACAAATTGTAGACAAAGATAGTAGAGATAAACACTCCTTTCAGCCATCAAACACTAATACTCAATTAGGTATTATTGGAAATAAAGGGATACCTCATAGTACTTATGAGATTAGGGAGACTTGCTTTGGAGCTAATGAACCTATTTTTAGCATTTATGAATCAAATCCTCCTCAAACCACTAGAAACTAGCCAACTATTCCTCCAAGGAGGTTTCAAACCAACTATCATAGGAGCGCCTCTAATCTTTCAAACCCCAATGATAGTTACATGGACATGTAGCCCCAAGTAACTAATTGTTGAGAGGGAACTCCATGAGACAAGATTGTGTTAACCAAAAGTAGTGGTCATTCATCATCCCTCACTAATTTGGAGGAGTGGACTTCCAAGTTAGAGTCCTACTTTGATATTTTCCCTAGATCAAATGAACAAAAGATTCACTTTAGTACTCTTCACCTTGAGGGCTTTGCTCATACATGATGGAGGTATATAGAGAGGGAAAATCACTAGGTTAATAGTTGGGAGGATTTCAAAGCTAAGATGGCTTACGTGTTTGTATTTCCCATATTAAGAAAGAAAAGTTGGTATGAAGATAGTATCCGTTGGACCAAAGAAGCCTATCAATTACTAGAGAGTATACAAATCAATTTTTGAATCTTACCATGTATGTAGAGAGTGTGAGCAAATGTTGCAAAGTCATATGAGTATATCTATGGTCTGGAGCCTAATTTCTTAGCTAATGTTATGGCCCAAAAACTTGCCACACTACTCCACGCTATTGAGCTAGTTGAGAGATATGCTCGTAAGTATAGAAGGGACATTCCCATGCAAGCTTCTTTTGGACAGCAAAGGGATGTTGCTAAATAGGGCAAGTTTGGTGGCAATGATGGAGGTTCCAATACTTCATATAGTAGTCCCAAATCCCCTACATACCCTACTTTCAATGCCTCAAGACAACAAAGTGCTTCAAAGTCAGCAATCAGCTATAAAGTGGAGCCTAGGCAAGGTAACAATAGACCTTGAAATAACTCAACAACTAATTCCAAGTTTATGCCTATGGATCTTTTCAAGGAAACAAAAGAAAACAGTCCATGCTTCAAATGTGGAGAAAAGTATACGGCTCATCGTGCATCAAAATGTACTTTCAAGAATACCAAGGCTAAGAATTATAACATGATAGTACTTGAGGATGGCGATGATAAGGTTGTTGATGAACCAATAGTGAGTACACGAGCTGAATTTGAAGAGCATGATGTGAGGATCCTGATCCTGATCACAATCTTATGCGGTTGCAGATGGCTTTCCATTTGACCCTAGTGGGCATATCCCTTTTGACCCTAGGGGGAAAATTTTACCTCTTGCTTTCCACTACCCTTTTTTCTATTTTTGTGGATGCTTGGATAGGTTCAAAGAGCCCTAACACATTTTATATGAAGGGTACCATTCATGGAAAGGAGTATTTATCCTAATAGAAAATGGCAACACACACAGTTTTATGAATAAGTAAGTTGTGGGTACGTTACACTGCTTTCCCACTGATTTATAGCAATCCATAAGAGTACAAGTAGCTAATTAAGAAGAGGAAAACAACACTCAAATGTGCCCACAGGTTCCCATATAGTTAGTTAAAAATTATGAAGTACAAGTGAACCTAATTACCTTGGAAATGGGACTCATTGATATTATACTTGTTTGTGATTAGCTAATGACTTTAGGGAATATTACTATGGATTTCTCATGGTTATACTTGGAGTTTGCCATTGATGGGCAGTTTATCCATCTATAGGGAATCCCAAGTAAATTTGATTTTCAGCTCATTACCATTAAATAACTCAAGGAGTACAAGAAGTGCTTATAGATTTTTGTATTACACTTGAATAAAGAGGTAAAAGATCAATCCAAGAATTCACACATCATTGTGCTTTGAAAGCTCTACTTGAGGAGTACAATGACTTTTTTGAAGCACCTACTTCATTACCTCCTAAGAGAGCAATGGATCACCCTATTGATTTAGAGTCTCATTCTAAGTTAGTCAATAAGCCACCCTATAGATTGTCAAAATGCGAGTGTGAGGAAGTAGCTAAGTAAATCAAGAAGCTTTTACAGATGGGATTTATTGAGCCTAGTTCTTCACCTTATGCATCTATGTTCTTGTTAGTGAAGAAGAAAGATGGATCATTCACGATATGTATTAACTACAAGGATCGCTCAATGCGTGCAAACATTGATGATGGACCACTTGGCTAGATGGGTCCGCACATCTACACTTAGCATGTTGGTGGTCATTATGATACTCACATGGTCAATGACTTATCACTTATTATATTTAGTTTGTTACACCTACCTACACCACATGATTCTTGACATGGTATCAGAGCCACACCACTGAGGGAGGCTGATTTTGAAGACTAAAGTGAAGGAAAAGAAGCAAGGTGCGAGTAAGCAAGCAACAGGTAAAAATCTCTCCCATTCTTCCACTCTTTCTCTTGGATAGTGCCTGTAGAGGCACTGGAAGCAGAGTAGAGTGAAAAATCTCACATTGCTAGGAGATTTGGTGTACGAGAAAAGCACTGTATATTTTGCAGACTAGCCCTTTAGGGCTTTCTCGCAGTTTTTTTTAGGCATTTGAGGTCATTTTAGGCCCTGTTTTAGAGCTGCAAGGTTGTGGACAACAGTTTTAAGGTACACTATGATTTTGGCTCTATTGATCGAACGTGGATGCACAAGTTACAAATTTTGAATATGTAACTTTTGAGGTATTTTTCAAGAAGAAAACATAAGGTTTTTCTGCAAACGGGTTGCAGATTACATATACTATTGAGCAATCAATGAAAAATATTGCTTGGTATATTGCTGTGCACTTGTTGTGAAAGGTTGCAGAAAACTAGCTTGATGTGTTGTATCCTCTTTTGTGATAATGGTAGAGAATAGTGGAAATCCCATTATTGAGAAGCTCAACAAGAACAACTACCCTTCATAGAAGTTCCATGTGACGAACTTCCTCATTGGAAAGGGCCTTTATGAGTTTGTTTCAGGTAAAGAAAAGGAGCCAGAGCTGGGTATCCCTTCGACTGCAGATGAATTAAAAGTATGGAAAGAATGGAATGCAAAAGACAAAAAGATAATGTATTGGCTATTTGCATTCATTGATAATATGATGCTGGGACATATCAAGAATGTAGAAAATTCACATGCAGCTTAGACATATTTTGAGAACATGTTTTCAATAAATGCAAAAAGAGATTCAACTCAAGCAAGATTTGAATACCTTGAAGAAAGGGAAAATGTCTATCAATGAGTATGTTTTGAAAGTGAGGAGCATTGCAGATGCCTTAGCAACGATTGATGCAATGCCTGATGATTATGATTTGGTTTCATCCACTTTGAGTGACCTTAATAATGAGAAGGCATGGAAATCATTTGTTACTTCAGCATACATACAGAAGCCATTTCCAGATTTTGATGAGCCGGTCTCTCTCATGATTACCGAAGAGATCAATATGCAACGTGACTCGTCTTATAGCAATGGTGAACATGTCCAAGCATTTTACTCAAGTTCAGGAAGGGGATGTGGTAGATCCTATCCTCTTCGAGAGACCATGGTATGGGATGTGCTAGCGATAACCAGCAAAATAGGTTCAATCAGCAATTTGGTGAAATACAGGTTTCAAGAGGCCGAGGAAACTTTAGAGGTAGGGGGAGCTCTAGAGGAAGAAGTGGATGGCAGAACAGAGGTTCCAAAAATTCTGCTATTGTTTGCCATTATTGTGAAACTAGGTTATATTATAGCCCAATGTTATGCTAAGAAGGATGATATTCGCAGTGGTAAATTGCAACAAGGAAACTAAGCATCATCTTCACAACTGAATGAAGACAAAAATAAGTGTTTGTTTGTTATGGAGCATATGATGAATGCAATTACAGGAAAGGGAATACTTGATAATATATGGTATGTCGATTTAGGTGCATCTAATCATATGACCAATCATGTTGAATGGTTTAGAGAGATTCAGGACTTACAAAATCCAAGTTATTTGCAGATGGGTGATGATTCATGCCACCCAATTTCACACATTGGAAAGGTTCCCTTGTCCTTGCATGATGGCTAGACAAAGAGTCTGACAAATGTATTACATGTGCCTTCAATCACAAAGAATCTAGTGTCTGTTCGCCAAATGGAAGAGCAAGGGTTGTAGGTCCGATTCAATACAAAAGGTTGTTTTGTAGAAGACTTTAATAATAAGTGTAGGTCAGTTGCAAAAGGAAGTAGAGTTGGCCACATGTTCACTTTAGATATTGAAATTCCTGTAATGGATGTTGCTATGTATGCTAAAGAAAAAGGAGTGATTCCAGACATTGAAATATGGCATAAATGTATTAGACATGCAAATGTGCAAAGGCTGAAATTAATGCAGTACAAAGGATTGGTTATAGGGTTGCCTTCCTTTAGAGTTGCAGAATTTCATAAAGTTTGTGAAGCATACCAGTTTGGTAAGCAGGCAAGACAACCCTTCTCACATGATAGAGAAGTGAGCAGAAATATACTTGATGTAGTGTATACAGATGTTTGGGGGCCTACACAAAATGTATCTCTTGGTGGCAACAAATACTTTGTCACATTTATTGATGACTGTCCAAGGAAGCTATGGGTATATTTCATGAAGGAAAAGAGTGATGTATTTGAGCACTTCAAATCTTTCAAGGCAGCTATTGAAACAAAAACAGGATTAAAAGTGAAGTGCTTGAGATCTGATGGAGGGGGAGAGTACCTCTCTAATGGGTTTAGTGGCTTCTTGAGGACTCATGGGATAAAGATGCAATTTACTTGCAGGTACACCTCACAGCAAAATGGGGTTGCAAAAAGAAAAAATAGGCATATTGAAAAAATTGCAAAGGCATTAATGGCTGAAAAGAATATGCCAAAATATTTTTTTTATGAATCTGTCCATATTGTTGTCTATATTATGAACAGAACTCCCACAGCTATAGTTCATGGGATGACTCCCGAAGAATGCTTTACTGGCAAGAAGCCCGATGTATCACACTTGAAGGTATTTGGTTGTGTTGCATATGTTCATATGCCAGATGAGCTACAGAAGAAGCTTGATCTAAAGCTTAAAAATGTACTTTTATTGTATACTCTTTAGAGCAGAAAGGGCATCATTGTTATAACCCTATCACCTCACAGGTGAGTTCAAAGTGAGCAAGAATGTTATTTTTTATGAGATGAGCAATTGGTATGCACCTGATGGTGATGTATTAGATGATGATAATGATCGTGATAGCTATGTGCAGAAAGAAAAGCAAAAGTCACGGAGTCTTAGTGGACCAAAAACATCATCTGGTACTACACCTATAGTGAGCCCTTGGTCTAGAAGACTAAGGAGTAGCCCCACATCTTCAGGTGGGTTTATAAGTGTTGTAGGCAAAGACAAAGGAAAGAAGAAAGTGTTGGATGGTAATGATGCATCTACTAGTCATTTGGGATTTGATGGAGATTCTAGTGGTTCAGAGAGTTTGGATGATGAGCTTGGTAACCAGGTGTACAAAGAGTTCATAGTAATGTAAAGGCTGCATTGAGTGATCCAGTGGTACGCATGTCTAGCAGGGTCAAATACCCTATTAAAAGATTTAGTTTTGAAGGTTATGAAGCTCACCATTATGCTTATATGGTGAAACTAGTTGAGGATGTTAAGCCCACTTGTTTTGAGGATGCTCTTGGTCATGCTCATTGGGATGCAACAATGGATGAGGAGATGGCTGCATTAGAAGCCAATAAGACTTGGGATTTGGTACCCTTTCCTAAGGGTAAGAAAGCTATTGGCTATAAGTGGGTTTACAAAGTCAGTCATAATGTAGATGGTTCTGTTAGCATGTATAAGGCTAGGTTGGTTGCAAAAGGCTGTGCTTAAACATATGGCATAGATTATGAAGAGACATTCATTCCAATTGCTAGGATGGTAACTGTTAGATGCGTGATTGCCTTCGCAGTAGCCAAAGGTTGGAGTTTTTAGCAAATGGATGTTAAGAATGCCTTATTACATGGTGAATTGCAAGAAGAAGTGTATATGGAGTAGCCAATAGTTTATGAGGATTTAGAGCATTCCATATATGTGTGTAGGTTAAAGAAGATGCTCTATGGGGCTGAAGCAAGCACCTAGAGCATGGTCTGAAAAGATTGGAGAGTATCTTGTCAATGTTGGATTTTGTATTTCCGATGCTAATCACTCACTTTATGTGAGAAGGGGAGATGCAGGTTTGGTCATCATAGTCATCTATGTGAATGACTTGATTATTAACGGTGACAATGGCAATGGGATTGTTGAAGTTAAGGACTTCTTGAAGAAGAAGTTTAAGATGAAGGATTTGGGTAAGCTGAGATACTTTCTTGGTATTGAGGTGATTGGATGTGATGATGGTATATGGCTATCCCAAAGGCAATATGGCTTGGACATGTTATCCAAGTATGGTATGACAGCATGTGAGCCTCTTTCAGTACCATTGGAGCAAAATGTGAGTTGAGTGGTGACGTTGGGGATGAGATAGAAGACCCTACTATGTTCAGGAGGATAGTAGGGAGTTTGATTTACATGACTATCACAATGCCAAACTTGAGATATGTTATTGGCTTTGTCAGTCAATTTATGCAGATGCTTAGAAAGCCTCATTTGGATGCAATTAGATATATATTGACATATGTAAAGTTTCCTTTACATTATGGACTTTTTTATGAGGCAGGTAAGGATGTATAGGTCTTTGGATATACAAATGCAGATTGGGCTGGTAGCATGTCAGACAGAAGATCTACTAGTGGATTCATGTTTTCCCTTGGTAGTATAGCAGTTACATGGAACAGCAAAAAGCAACCTACAGTTGCTTTATCAAGTACAAAGGATGAGTATAGAGGTGTTGCTATGGCAACATGTGAGGTGGTCTGACTGCAAAAGTTATTAGGTGATTTGAATGTGCAGGGAGATGGTCCAATTGTCATTCATTTTGACAACATGAGCAACATACAACTAGCTAGGAATCCAATGTTCCATGCTAGGACAAAACACATTTAGGTGCACTACCACTTTGTGAGAGAGAAGGTACTTGCACAAGAGATTGACTTGGTATATGTCAACACACAGGATCAGATAGCTGACATTTTCACAAAGGCATTGGGTACAGAGAAGCTTCGAAAGTTTTGAAGCTTACTTGGAGTTGCAGAGATATAGTTGAGCTTGAGGGGAGTGTTGAGATGGTAAGCTCAACATGTGCGGACATTGATGATGGACCGTCTGGCTAGATGGGTCTACACGTCTACACTTAGCACGTTGGTGGCCATTATGATACTCACATGGCCACTGACTTATCACTTATTGTATTTAGTTTGTTACACCTACCTACAATTGGCAAAGATATAGCGCTAGTCGATTAGTGTAGTCTGTTATGCATTGTTTGACTTAGTAGGCCACTTTTCTTTATGTTGTATCTTATCTATACTTTGTGTAAATTGTATAGTGTGTGGAAGAAGAAGAAGAAATCAACGAGAAAAAAAATTTGGCCTCCACCTCTCTTCTTGCGTTCTTGAGTGAGCTTCCTCTTGTGTATACAGTGTGTGTTTGGTGAAGTAGCTCAAGCAAGTCCCCCCACCATGTGATTCTTGACAAAACATGTATCTAATACCTAGAGTTGATGATTTTCTTAATAAGCTCAAGGGGACTAGATTCTTTACCAAGATTGATTTGAGGTCTGGATACCATCAGATTCGTATGCGAGAGGGTGATGAAGTGAATACTACCTTTAGGACTGATCATGGGCTATACCATTTCCTAGTGATGCTATTTGGGCTTACTAATGCTCTAACTACCTTCCAGAGTCTAATGAATAAGACTTTGTAGCCTTTCCTCTTTTAGTTTGCCATAATCTTCTTTGATGATATATTGATTTATAGCAAGACTTTATAGTACCATTTATCACATATAAGGAAGATTTTTGATGTGTTAAGACATCAATAACTCTTTGCTAAGGAGAACAAATGCTCTTTCATGCAAACTAAAGTGGAGTACTTGGGTCATATTATCAATGAACTAGGATACATGCTGACCTTAAGAAGGTGTAGTGTTTCAGAGATTGGCCAACACCTACCACCACTATTTTCCTTTCTTAGTCTATCATCATTCTACCATAGATTCATTAAGCATTATGCGGCTGTAGCAACTCCTTTGACTGACATGCACTTGCAGACAATAGCTTCAACCAGTTAAAGGAATTACTTACTTCTGCTCCTATTTTATTATGCCTGGATTTCTCTAGGGATGCTTGTGGCTGTGGCATAGGGGCTATTTTTCTACAAGTATAGGGAGTTATTGCCTTGAAATTCATAAGCTTAGAGATAAATAGATGGCTATGAATGTCTATGACCAAGATATGTTGGTTGTTCTATATGTGATAAAGAAATGACACCATTATTTGCATGGTAGCCGGTTTAGAGTTCGAAGTGATCACAAGGTCCTAAAATACTTCCTTACTCATTCAAATCTTACCCCTAAGCAATGTAGGTAGATAGCTACCTTGCAAAGATATGACTTTGACATCACTCATACAAGGGGAAAAGACAATATAGTAGCTGATTCTCTCTCTAGAATGTGGGCATGTCGGGTCTCAGCTATGATTAAGTTACATGGTAACTAGATTGCTAAGTTACAAAAAACCTATCTTTTGGACGATAAGCTTAGCCATGTACTTCAGAAATTATAGCAAGGTCTTACAAAGAAAAAGTCTCATTATCATCTTAAAAATGGCCTCATTTGGTTTAATGGCAAATTTGTTATTCTCTCTACTTTTTGTTTTAGGCTAAAATTTATTAAGGAGTTACATTCTTTGCCCATAGTAGCTAAACACTTTGGAGTGTTCAAGTCCTATGATAAAATTAGAAAGAGATTTTACTAGAAAGGATCATGGAAAGATGTTAAGGATTATGTTATGAAATGTATGTCTTGTTAGCAAAACAAGGATAGTACCTACCATAAGCCAGGTAGTTTATTGTAGCCATTGCCTATTCCAAAAGGCAAATGGACACATATTACCATGGACTTCATGTTTGGTCTGCCTATTACCAAAAAGGATTGGGATAACATTTATGTGATAGTAAATAGACTCACTCAGGCAGCCCATTTCATTCCTACCAACACTTAGTTTATTGGTTCACAAGTGGCTAGTCAACTCATGGAGTAAATCTTTAGATTACATGGATTACCACATGTGATTGTGCATGTTAGAAATGCCAAGTTCATGAGTAACTTTTAGTAGGTAGTATTTAGTTGCATGGGAATTAAATTGGCGTATTCTACAACTTATCATCTGTAGAGACTAATGGTCAAATAGAAGGGGTTACTAAGTGGTTAGAGAGACTTACCTTTGCTATTTCAGTCATGATGTATAGCATGTGTGGGATTCATGATCACATTTGGTTGAGTTTGCCTATAATAACTCTACTCATGCTAGCATTGGAGTTTCACCCTTTGAGGCTATGTATGGCTACAAGGTACCCTTACTCACAATTATTTTCAATGAGAAGATTAATCCTCATGGAAAGGAGGAATTGGAAAGAATGCATGTCCTTCTTCAACAATGTACGATGAATCTTAGAAAAGCTCAAGACCAGATGGAGGTGTATGCTAATGAGAAGAGGTAACCTTTGGAGTTCTAGGAGGGAGAGTTAGTTCTCTTGAAAATACCCAAGTCTTGATATTCTACTCTTAAGGATGGCTCTAGCAACAAACTTGCTCACCGATTTTATGGGCCCTACAAGATCCTGAAGTGTATTGGAGATTTGGCATATCAATTGAAGCTTCCCTCTTCCACTAAGATTCATAATGCATTCCATCTTAGTCAGCTCAAATCCTTTTATATGGTAACTAGGTGGAAAGGACTAGCCAAGGTTAAGGAGGTCAACTGGGCGAGAGGAGAGGACAAAAGCCTTGACCTATGTGTATAGCGAATGATCTAACCAAGAAGGAAGAGAACAATCTCATAAATCTCCTAAGGGATTTCATTGATATGTTTGTATGGTCTTTAGACAAACTAAAGGGAATAGATATGAGTATCATGACTCATAACATTCCCATGACCCCCCACATAGCACCAGTAGCAACAACATATGTAATGAATCCTAAAGCATGCATACACCATAAAGGAAGAGATTGATACGCTATTGAAGGTGGGATTCATTTATGAGATAGAGCATACGGACTGGGTATCACCCATAGTCATAGTCATGAAAAGGAATGATAAGATTTAAGTGTGCATAAACTATAAGAAGATCAATGTAGCCACCAAGCGAGACAATTACCCACTACCATACATGAAACACATGCTAGAGAGAGTGGCAGGAAAGGAAGCCTACAACTTTTTAGATGGCTTCTCAGGCTATAACCAAGTGCAAGTCCATCCGAATGATGGGCACAAGATGCCATTTGCCACAGAATGGGGGTGTTTGCCTACATAGTCATGCCACTTGGACTAACTAATGCTCTTGCTACCTTCTAGTGCCTCATGTGTGCCATTTTCAAGAACATGCTTAGGAAATGGTTGGAAGTCTTTGTCGATGACATATGTGTCCACACTTAAAGTGCTAATTTTTGGTAAAGCATGGTTACATCTTAGGGCAGGTTGTGTCAAAGAATGGGATAGCCATGGAATTTTCTAAAGTCAAGGTGGTTATAGACCTTCCCCCTCTCAGACCAACTTCAAGGGAGTTCAATGTTTCTTAGGCCACACAAGAAACTACCGATGGTTTGTACTGAACTATGCATTGATTGATAAACCTTTTTACAAGCTCTACTAATAGTATTTGAGCGGACCCAAGAATGTCAACATGCCTATGAAAGGCTTAAACATGCTCTAACTTTGGCTCCGATCTTAAGAGCCCCAGATTAGTCCATCACCTTTCACATGCACATTAATGCATCAAGATTTGCCATGGGAACAGTGTTGTGTTAGCCTAGTGAGCATAACCTAGACTATCTAGTGAGTTTTGCTAGCAAAAAACTCACTAAGATAGAAATGAACTACTCCATGACGATGGAGAGAGAAGGTTTAGCCATGATGTTCACAACAAAAGAAGTTCAAACACTATCTTCTAGTAACACGCTTCACCTTCTTTGTGGACCATTTGCCATTGCTTTATCTTGTGAATAAACCTTGTGCAATGGAATAATTTGCTCTATGGTTACTTTTTCTCTTGGAATTAGACCTCTGTGTGGTCATACACAAAGGTAAACAACATTATATGGCAAATCATATGTCTCGCATATTCATAGGAGAGGCCGTTGGACAAGGAATTAGTGATGACCTACTGGATGCACACCTTTTTAAAATGTTTGGAAAATGAGAACTGTTTAGAGTAGACTCCACACCATATTGGGTGGATGACATAGTCCACATACTTGAGAACAGACTGCAAGAATGACCAATAGAGAAAGCTAGATTAAATAGACTCATCAGTTGTAAAGTCCTACCCGTGGAGACCCTATTAAGTCCATTGTAACCCGGGATTTAAAGCCCTTTTCCATTGCATCTGAAGATCCAACTGTTTCAATTGATTGCAAGTCAACTGTATCAGGTAGGGCAGGATGGACTTTAAGGAGATGTGTCTGCGAACACAAAATTTATGATGGACTCAAGGAAGCACGTGGTAAAATAGCTAGAGGGCATTTCAGTGGGAACACTACCACACGCAAGGTGCTCTGATCCAATTGTGGTGGCCAACGTTATTCCGTGTGCATCTAAGTTTGTAAAGTCTTGCAATGAGTGCCAATAGACTAAAGTCCCTACTCATAAGGACAAAATGGAGTTGACCCCAGTGATCGCGCGCCAACCATTCGAGAAGTGGGGAATCAATTTCATTGGCCCTATCAATCCTACAGCTCAATATTCCCAAGCCAAATACATCATTATTGCCAGAGACTATCTCACCAAGTGGACATCTCAAGCAACTCGCAAAAATGATACAAGGATCACATCCAAGTTTCTTTGGGAACAATTGATCTCATGGTTTGGCTACCCCATAGACTTGGTTAGTGACCAAGGCACACACTTTACCAACAAAGTGATCATTCACTTGTTATCCACCTTTCTAATAATCCATAGGAAGTCCTTTCCATACTACCCGTAGGCCAATGGTCAAGTCGAATCCAAAAACAAAATCTTGGTGGGTATTCTAACAAAAAGTCATCTCTGCCTCATGCAATGACTAGGACAACAAGCTTATGGTAGCTTTGTGGGCATATCAAATGGCCCACAAAATAGCCACATGACAGGCTTCATTTAGATTGATCTATGGAATCGAAGCTATTTTGTTAGTTGAATTCTTTGTTCCCAACTTGAGAATAGTAGGCCAAGAGCGATGGGAGGGCCAAGAAGCATGGACAAATCATCTAATGGGGCTAGAATGCCTATCTGAGATCTATCTCATTGCAACCCACACTCTAATATGCAAAAAGGCGCGTTGCAAGAGTTGTTTTGACAAATATGTCAAGAAAAGAGACTTTGGGCAAGGAGACTTATCTTGCTATACTCTGTCAAAGGACATAAGTAGAAAATGAAGTTTAGGGGATTGGGACCCTTCAAGGTTCATACTGTCAATAAAACCAAGAATGTGGAACTAGAAACCCTAGAAGGATAGGGTATAGGTTTCTTCAATAGAAGCTACGTTAGAAAGTACTACCCCCCATCACATCCACTTCATGAACATCTGATAATAGACCCACCATCGAATGTGAGAGTTGTGACCATTACAGAACTTGAGGATGTGAATGAGAAAGCAATAGCACCAGCCTACCTGCAGATCACTGTAACCTCACCTTGATGCGCTAATTGATAAGGGAGCCAATGCCAATATATTAATGCATGAACACTAGACCCAACCCCAATTGCAACCAACCAATGCAAATTTGAGCCCATTTGGGGGGCAATCCTATCCACTCTTAGGGAAATGCAAATTGACGGTTTCTATCAAGATGATTGAGACTCTAGACGTAATTTTCTACGTGCTACCCCAACAAGCAAAGTGTTGGTAAGGAGTTACTGTTGGGATAAGCGTTCAAAAAACAAGTTCATTGCAATGTAGACTACGACCTACAGCACATCCACCTTGCCATCATGCATGTTAGAATCATAACTTGTAGTGCTATCGATAGTTAAACCTAGTGTCCACCCTAAGGAGGGGAGTAGTACATCCCAACATGCTTCCATGATACCTACCGTGTTGCATCAAAGAACAACGATCCAAACACTCAAGTGGTTTCCAAAGCATAAACCACAGTTCCACAAACATTAAACACTAGGAATGCATAGTTTCCATATATCATGCTCTAGACCTAAACATGGAGTTGGAACTCTTATAATGCACATGTGATCGAGCAACTTTGGGTTCTAAAAGCTCTACTGTAAGCCCAAGGATACTATGAGGGTAACACCTCCTTGTGGTTGCCCAAACTTGTGAATGCTAAATTGAATTCTCAATCTCAAGCTCCAAAAACCAAGCTTTCGCAACGTCAATCGAAACAAGGAAGGAGAAGAACTAAAACAAATAGTGCTCAATTCTTTCTCAAACGGTCTATCGATCCAAAGTTCAACCAAGAGTCCACGAGCAACCAAGCAAGGCCCTGTCTAAAGAGTCTAAGATAATCACCAAGAGACTTTATGACAAAGTGTCAATTAAATTGCAAACCTCACAATCCAAGCGTGCCACATCCACTGAGAATCTTCCAATGGAATTGTCTCGTGTCAACTTGTCTTGTTCAACTAAACCCAAGCCACCTAAACACCTTAAGCCACCACCACGACGATGATCCATTCTTGAAGCAGCATCCAATATGGCCATGGATACATGGGATGACTTGGCTACATGCATCCAATGGCTGGATTCAACTTTCACACTAGTTGCTAGAAGTTATGAATGTTTAGACCTAGGCCTACTTGATGAACTTATAGCAAACAAGGTACGTTCCTTACTGTGTTTTTGGGAAGAATACAAATTCATCTTTATTTAAAAATTTGTTTTTGCAAATGAGATGATTGGCAATGAAATCTCACGTGAAAAGGCCATAAGCCAACGCTTATAAGCCTTGAGTTAGCTTGGACCTTATCTTCCAAATCTTGTCCATGAGGGCTAGTGTAGGTCTTGGGTTGATTTAAGGGCTGAAATTGAGGCTGAACATGAGAGGGCTGAGCTCTTGATGGCTCTCCAACTTCAAAGTGCCCAACAACCTTGGAAGTTGTGGACTTTGATTGCTCTTGGACAATGGGAAGACTTGGAGCATTTGGAATAGCTGTAGGTAATATCCTCTCACTCAAGAGAGCCACAAGTTTTTCAATGCCCGATTTCATATCCTCAATGTCATTGGAGAGTTGTTGGGGAGAGTTGTTGAAAACTGTTAGAATCAGTAGAGACATGAGTAGTGCCAACCCCATTTACTTGTTTGTTTACTGCAGCATGTGTTGAACTTATCTCTAGCTCCTCATTACCATGGTTCTCAAGGTAAATAGCCTCTTGTGAAGCTTCACACTCTTTATGCAGGTGATAGTCCCTTAATCCTTCACTGATGGTATCCATAATGGGTTCCTTTCTTTTATTTTTAGCCATAGGTGACGTCCTGTCCTGAGTGTACAGCAGAGGAAAAACTCAAATATCTTGAGCTGTAATTATCCAAATGACCAATTTCTTGGCTGTCTATAAAGCTTAGGATGTCCCCTTTCAAATAAGCTATCAAGTGTTGAAAATAGTTGAGTACAAAAAAATTTGTAAGCAATTTACTGTAGCTGTCTCGGATTTCCTGCAACCTATGAATGCTCTGTTCTGGTCATTAAATGACTTGTACCATCAATTTTCATGCATGTACCAACTATGTAGATCTGCAAATGAACTCCATACAATAGCCAATACTGAAAATAACCTCTGCAATTAACCAAGGATTGAACAATCCCATTGTATGTTGCAAAAGAAGGATCCAATCAATGGAACTTTGCTTGAAAACCCTGTTCCAACTCTTTATTGCTGACCCAAATAACAAATGCCACCAATAGCATTCATAATGCTTAGCATAACTCTTTCCCATTTGCCAATTGCATTGCATTATGTTTCCATGCATTTGCCTTTGCATCATGTAACCCATGCCAAATATATCATGTTGAAAGCTGAATTCTTGTGCCCCTTGAGTGGTACCTACACCTGAACTTTAAATGTGTGGGATCCGAGACTTGAGGGGTGTGCAAATTTCCCTCTCAAGCCGGTTTGTGCTCCCCTTCAAGGTCCTTGTCAATAGGGGAGGGTCACCGCTCTTTTGTCCTACCAACTCACCTGGCATCCACTTTTCCTCGTGGGTAGATACATGGCAAGTCAATACTAGATTAAGAAAACAGCATAAAATGCATGTATTGGAAAGGATTTGATTGTCATTTCATGATATGCATGAGAATGGAAGAAGTTGAACTGAAAATAAAGTAGGATTATGTAAGGAATACCTGCAGCAATGACTCACTGCTTTACAATTGTATTTCACTTACCATTGGGCAACATTTTCTTATTCAAGGTAATGAGACAAAAGGAAAACATTTCAATGTCAGGTTAGAGAAGAATGGGTGAGAATTTGAAGCATTGGAAGCGGTTATTTTCAATGAATGTAAGTGATCAATCAGAAATTAATCAATAGGATTGCGAAATGGATTATTCATGAAGTGCTTTTAAGAGAATAATTGGAAATTCTGAATCATTTTAATCCCTCATTCATCAATTGGATTAGCTCAGCAATTGGATTCTGAAGGGAGAGATTAAATATGATTTAAAATACCTCATATGCTTGTGATTGATGAATGTAGTTGATGTAGAGTCCTCACACAAAAATAGACTGTCTTCAGCTATAAAGATCCACAGAAATCCCCAATTTCAGCAAGCTTCAATGTTAGAAAAGCTCCTAGCTTCATATGGACTCCATTGTTGCCACATGCTTCAATGATAGTTAATGAAGGAGTAATCTTCTTCTATTTGATGAAGAACTTGGAAGATGGTAGAGAATAACTCCAATGTAAGCTGAAAACTCCAATTATTGGCAAGTGAACCAAGAATTTTGCTGACATTGAAAATACAAGCTGTCCAAAGCTTCCATAGATCAGAATAAACCCAAAGATGCTTCAATGTTGACAATGGATTGAAGCTACTTGCATAAGCAAGCTCCATGAGTGATTTGCCACCATTACTCCCTTCATTTGCTTCAAGAAATTAGAGATTTTCAGTTGTTGTCCAAAACTGTCAATAATAGGGTTCCATGGGAGAGAGAAGAGTCCACAATAGAGAGAAATCTTGCCAAAGCTTGAAAGAATAGGGTTCCATGGGAGAGAGGAGAGTCCACAATAGAGAGAAATCTTGCCAAATCTTGAAAGAATGCACTTGGTCAATGCTTCAGAGCCTTAATCATAAGTAACTTGAGCTCCATAGCTCATTTTTGGCAAGAAATACGCATGAATATGCAGCATGCGCAATTCACGTTGATGCCTACTGCTATGTTCCTCGATAGAAATGAAGCATATTGTGCCATTCCACCATTCCATTGAAAGCTTGAGAGATGGAGAACAAGGCTATGAAGTCCTTTTGCATGATAGAGATCACGGGAAAGAGATCTTGTTCAGCCTTTGGCTATGGATTCTTGAGAGAAACTTGAAAGGAAAGGGAAGAAACCCCTGTTCTTGAAAAGTAACTCAAGTTTGAATCAAACTAAGTCCTGTAACCTTCATTTTGTCCAACTTACCCCAATATTTGGTCCAAAACTTGGTCACGAGTTGCCAAATTGGTTGGAGCCCACTATTATCCACTAGTTCATGCCAAGAACCTCCATCTTAGTCACTGTTTGTGAGAGACCTCCGTGTCAGACCATGGTTATGGAAGAACTAACTCATGTGATGACTGAATTTTAACTGCGGTTTTCACTCCCTAGTCACTGCAACTAAATCTATTGCATGAGAATGACTTCTGACAGGATCTAAACTAATGCTCTGATACCAATGTAAAGAAGGACTAATCTAATAATTGAAATGAGCATGAAAATAAAAAATAATCTAAGCTACAAATGACAAAAAATGAACTAAACTGAGATTCCAACATGGCCATGCCATGAAACAATTCCCATTACCATAGCACAATGTAGCCATGGACTGTCATCCAAGTACAAGAAAATGTGAAAGACAAGAAGAATGAATTTTTGATAATGCCAAAGAATGATGCTACACTAGCACTTCTTGCCTTTTATACTAAAACCTAAGTCATCTTTCTCTAGGCTCAAGTATTTACAAAGTTTTATACTTGGAATAGGCTTTAACTCTCATGTTGATAATTTGCTTCATTACAAGGTGGATTTCCCTTAAGATTGGTGTAATTACAAGAAAAACACATCTAGGAACTCCTTGAGAAAATTAATAAGTGTGTCCTCATCCTTTGTAATGAGGTTCTTAATGATGTATATTGGTCTAAGTGTGTCTCCTCTCTTGGGGCTTTTACCTCCTTTGTGTTTGTAGGTAACTCGATGGACTCACTAGGTCCACATTCTCTCTTTGCACCAAGCATCATAACCATACAATCCCCCTTCTTGACTTTCATGAAGTGCTTTGGGAGATCCTAGATTTCTTTTGACTTCTTGCCTTGAAGTTTATCCTTTTGAGTGCTTTTCAACCGCCTCCTTTGCAAGTGGATAGGAATATCTCTCTTCTTCCATTGAATGAATAATTATTCCGTCATTATGATAGGAACTAGTATTCATGATCATTAGAATGCATGCATGAAATATTCTCATTTATTTTTTAATATTATAAAAATGATAAGGTTTTCCCATTTGCAAGGAAAAAATGGAATAAACTACAACTACACATTATAGATTGACATTGCATGAGATGATATATTAAAGTCCTTAAATAAATCCTTTTTTGAAAATAAATTTTGACACTTTGAGTTTGACTTTCATGCTTCTATTTTGAATCTTCCGTGATTCCTTCATAGCCTTTCACCTTTTATGGTTCACATTACTCCCTTTCTAGATGAGAACTAGTTCCTTAACACTTACCATCGAAGATAGCATGATGTAATTTGCGATGTAGATGTGAAATGCTTGGGATGACAGTGATGTTGTTCATTGGAGGAGTATCAATTATCATCCATTATGAAGATGAGGAATACCTTTAGGTACTGTTGAGAAACACTGATCTAGAGCTAGTTGGCTATGGTGGACGCAAGTTAAACGCACGATACATTTTCAGAGTGAGGGATTGTTAATCAAGTGAATTAGGTTACAAGATAGATTAGCTTGGACTCATAAACACAATCTTCAGTGACACAAAATGAAAGTACCATTACATTGAAATGAGTGTCAAGTACATGCTTATATAGCTTTTGGATAGTACCACTCTTCTTCACTGTGCTTATGGTATTTAGGGCATCTCTCCCTAGAGCTTCTAGAGCATACATCTTTTCTCATATCTTCCATACAAAGCCACATATAGGCAGACATTCAGCCTCTATGGGCATACATCATTTGATTTCTCAACACCCCCCTCAAATGATGAGTCTCTACCCTTACTGGCCTTTGTCCCCCTGCATGTGAACATGGACCAGGAGACTAGCTCTTTGGCAGCCTAGTCAAGTTAAGGCTTGAAACTTTACATTTTTGGTAGGTTTTTTTTTTTTTCAACATCCACTATGGGAAACAAGATCCACTATGGGAAATTCATTGTTGTTGGCAACAGAAGGTACCTTCTTCATCTTCCTTTTGCTTCTTTGGCATCCTTTTGTGATGTCCTCGATCTTCATAATGCTCTTTGACTTTGCTTTAGTCTTCTTTGTGGGGTCATTTTTCTTAGTGAGTTTGAGATGGATACAAATAGATACATTGCTGTAGCTTGTCATTACACAGATCTTAGAATACATAGGATGTAGGATTATGGTGGTTTTTGAGTTACTGCAGCATTTCGGGCATGCATGATGAACACATTTCTCCTTATATAGCTCTCGGTTTTGGAGTGCATGGCTTGACATGGCATTGGACATTTGAGCATGGCGTAGGCAAATCATTTCAAGTGCGAGAAGGTCTTATCGATTGGCTTTCCGCTCAATGGCAGTGTCTAATCTCTTTTATAGAGTGTTTTGTGGGAATTATCAAAGATCAAGAAAAGTAGTATATAAGATTACTCTTATTCCTTTCGTACCTTCACATGAAAACACATTTTAAAGTGATTTCAAGAACGAGTTAGGGGCAGAAAGCACTGGGAACAAGGGTTGGATAGAACCGGTTTGAGAATATGAGTGTGAAAGAGGTTTAATGGGCAAGACAAGGCATGAATAGGGTTTAGAGAAGGGAATATTAACCTTAAAAATAAGGTTTTTTTTTAAATCACCATGAACAATCGTCAATTTGTGATGGTGATCTTCGTCAGTGCATCGGCCGTGAGAACAATGCGCCGGCTATGAGAATCTGGGCACGTCGTAGACTGCGGACAGATTTGGACTTCGACGTAGCAACTTCCTTTTTAGTGGCAGGCGACAATGATAGATCTCTTCTTTAATGTAGCAGGTCGAGAGCACCAATAAATATCTTCTTCATTCTCTTCCTCTGCCACATAACAAATCTCCGATCTGGATCACGATTCACTAGGCTCAGAAAGTTCCCCAAGAGTGTGGTGTGCCATAGCTAGCTCTGAGATAGAGTAGTTGACTGATCAAACTCGTTTGAGATAGAGCCCTCTTCTTCTTTCTCTTCTGTGGGGCTGAAACAGAGTAAGTAGCACCAGTAGTCTTAACCCTTGTCTCTTACTAGTAGACTTACTGAGTCATCTGCAAGCCTGACCTGTCTTCTGAAATACCAAAAACTTATGCTGGAGTAATTGAATAGAGGCCGGTTATGATGTCTGCAGATCAACCTCAGTGATGGCTTCGAAGCAAGGCGACTTCAAGCAGGGCCAGGAGTTGAAAAACTAGGTAGGCTTTGAAGCAAGGCGACTTCAAGCAGGGCCAGGAGTTGAAAAACTAGGCAGGATTCTTATGCTATTTTAGAATAGCAACTGCCTTGTAGTGCTTCAACCCTTGGACAAGAAGGCCTTTCACTATATCTATCACCTCCAAAGCAGGCTCCAAGCCAAGCCTGAAGTAGATCCCTCAACTTGCCCTCTTACTTGATACTAGCCACCAACCAATTTTAGCTAAAGGCCAGCCTTCCTGTCTTGAGCTCTATGACCTTAGACCTCTTGAGCTCCTTTACCTCATATGCAATGGTAGATGGCTTTGAGGGATAGAGGAGATGATAAAGAAGGAGATTGAGAAAGGACACACACTAGCTAACTAGCTCAGCCATGGCTCCGATACCATGTTGAGAAACACAGATCTAGATCTAGTTGGCTATGGTGGACGCAAGTTAAACACATGATACATTTTTAGAGTGAGGGATTGTTACTCAAGTGAATTAGGTTCCAAGATAGATTAGCTTGGACTCATAAACACAATCTTAAGTGACACAAAATGAAAGTACCATTACATTGAAATGAGTGTCATGTACATGCTTATATAGCTTTTGGATAGTACCACTCTTCCTCACTGTGCTTATGGGATTTAGGGCATCTCTCCCTAGAGCTTCTAGAGCATACATCTTTTCTCATATCTTCCATACAAAGCCACATATGGGCACACATTCAGCCTCTATGGGCATACATCATTTGATTTCTCAACAAGCACTTGATAGATGATGGTGAGGTTGTAGTTGGTGCCATAATTGGAGAGGAGTATCATTATTGGTGGTATATTTTAATGATGGTCCCTCCCACTCGAGTGCACATGAAAAATGGGTTAAAGCAAATGGATACAAAGGATAAAAAGAAAATGAACTTAGCTATCATTTATGAAGAAGAAAGGAATATATGAAGGAAACGAGGGATGAGAGCCACAATGTTGAAGGGTAGTGTTCAGTTTTTAGTTGTACCTATAACTAGATGTGCTCTCCATAAGAGTATGACTATCTTAATTGTAGAGTGAAAAATGTGCTCTTGTAGTTGCAACTAAGAGATGGCTTGAACTTCAAGCAAGCTTGGAGTGTTATCCCACACTCAAGGACCTAGTTTCTATGGAGTTAGTAGTGTAGTGTAATACTCAAGGGTGACAATCTAGTCGAGCATGCATGAGAAGTCTTAGGTGTAGTGACTACACATGTCGAGACCTAAAAATATGCCCGACATCGGCTCTAAGGCACTAGTAGCCGAAGCTTCTACTACTCCCCTCAAACCACCCCATACGGCCTTGTGGCGGCCAAGAGCGTCTAAGAACTTTACATTTGTATGTTTTTATAGTCCAATGAATATTCTTCCCCAGATTCCTCAGAGGGAGTCCCTAAATATATTGGTATTATACACCACCTAAATACACACAAAGGGAGCACCCCTCAATTGATCATCGTGGCTCCAACAACTCTCTTACACCTCAAGGATTGGCCCCAAGATGCGCCATGAACATAAAACACATTCGAAACAAAGACCACTCTTTCAATTGATTGATCTAGGAGATAATAGATAAACCTCACCGAATATTCCCCAAAGAACCGAATCTCTAACCCTACGGCTTAGGGTACCTCGCACTCTCAACGTAGGTCATCACTCATACACACAGGTGCTATGCATCCAGGATATGATACCATATGGTGCGTGCAATGCAATTGTGTATGACCACCATACTTAAATAAGTTTATTCATTAACAATCAGCAACATGAATCTGTGAAGACAATTCTTTTCATGCTTTTCTTCTAATAAGTGATTGCTTCGTTCCTTAGGGCTAGTATTGAGCTTTCTCATGCTATTAAACCCTTTTTTTAATTTTCAAAAAAAACAAACCCTATATGACATGCATCAAGAAACATTAGAATTCGGCATATTCTAAACACTCAACAACCCCCTTCTCCCTACCATTTAGAGTTATGCATGTGTTGGTAGGTTTAAGGCGTGTTTTTCATGTATTTTTCTTTTACAAAAGTGATAAAAACCCACTTTAACAAAGAGATATGGCTAAACTGAGGCTAAACCTCATGCTTCATCTCTACCATACATTCACAAACATAAATCTTATTTTTCCTTATTTTTCGAATGTGAAAATTACTTATATTTCCTTATTTTTAGGATGTGAAAATTACATAAATCCCATTTTTCTTATTTATTTTTCTATTTATTTATAGAAAATTACTTATATTTACTGATTTTTTAGTTTAGATTGATTGACTTACTTAAAGTGATTTTCTTAGCGTGTTTCAACCCATAGGAACAACATACGCACACCAAAACCCAAAAAAATTGCATGGTTTTCCTTAAACCACATAGTTTTGGGTTTTGCATTATTACTACATGAGCAGTGATGGAGAGCTAACCTCACTCACAACTCAATAATGAGATGTTAATGAGTGCCAATTAGGGTAATTGACTTTTTTGGATGAATAACATAACATGAAAATTTTAAATGTTTCAGCAAACACCACATGAACCACACACGAAACCAAACAACACACAATGCCTCTTGTAGCTCGAAATCAACAAAATAACTCGATTGGGTAGAGCATCACACACACTTTGCACAATTGTTCAAAAAATCAAACACAAACTTCGAAGACAAAACCAATTGTATGAAAATATCATACATTGAAATAACCTTGAGCCAACACTTTTGACTCTTCAACTTCCAAGTTCCAAATCTTCATGAAAAGCATGTCAAGACTCCACTTGCACACATGCGACCCTCCACTCTTCTCACTCTAGGTAGTATGAGGAGTAGGGCCAGCCTTAGCACCTCTCACATCTCTCTTTTTATAGTTTTTCCTTACACCCACATGTTTGGTATGCTTTTCAAAAAGCCTAAGGCTTTTCATGCCTTTAGATTTTCCTTATTCCTTTACTTTTATGAAAAAATCAAAAGCTTTAAGCTTTTCTAAGATTAAGTTTATGAAAAGCAATCAAGGCCTTCACTTTGGCCGGGCCACCATTTTGCCTACGTAATATGCTGTCATGTCATCAACATTGACAATTGCCATCTTCTTCATGATCTAGACTATGTCGATATTGTGTTTTGGAACGCACATGCCCGTAAAGCCATTGAGTCTTCTTGCATTGGCCGTCTCCAATGTCGAAACTTTGCCCTTTCTGCTCATGATTAGTGCCTCTTTTTTATTGACCAACAGACCACCAAATCTTTTGCTTTCTTCAAAATCTCCAAATTTAAGACCGCCCTCATATCCTTTGTGTAGAAAGTCACCACTTGTACAAAAAAATTTCGCCTTTGCTACTTGACATCAACGACAACCACCATACCTATGTTTGGCTCCTATCACCATGACTGAGCCTTTTTCCTACATTGATCACCCTAAGCTATTGCTCACCTCTACCTGAGCAGACAATTATAGCAACTACACTACTTGTCAAACATTATCACAAGCCACCATACTTGTGATCTAATGCTATCATATTGCTTGTGATTAATACCACCACCCAGCCCGTCATCTTGTATACTTTCATTGCATCTTCCCCCTTGTGCTCTTTAATGGTATCTCAACACTTATTCAAGAATCGGAATCCAGCTAACAAGATTCCATAAAGGCCTCTAAGGCTCCCATAGTGTCATACGGCTTCCCACATTGGACATTCATAACTGCAATGGACTCAACCAGAGGTTCCTAACTCAATGATGAATTTCCCAACTCTCGTGCATGCAAAGACAGTGCATGCTCATTGATGTGCTCTCTCAAGTCCATGTGCATCTAAGATTTACTACATATAGCTGTAGCAGGCCTCATGTCATGCTACTGCTCAATGATGGTGCAAAATGTGCGTAAACCCAACCCATGGAAATTTGAAAATACCAGAAGACGACCCCAAGTGCAATGTATCAAACAAGTGCAATGTGAAGTGCTCGTGAACCCATCATCCTTGTGATGTGCAAGAGTCTTGGCAAAAAATATACATTTTCCATGATGTTCAATAGCTATTGGCAAACTTTAGCTCCAACCTGTCCAAAAAAATACCAAACTCAACCAAAGCTATCAAGTTTCCACACTCAAAAAATCAAACAAAAATGACAAAACAAATCCTAAGCTAGACCAACATAGAAAATTCCCAATTACGAAATGACTAAACAAACTGTCATGCAAACAACTAAGCTAACAACAAACCTATCGATAATTTCTCTCTCTTCAATTTTCAAAAGGACGCTTGACAACGTGTGTAGCATAAAATTATTTTACGAATGATTTTTAATGATTTTTTCAACATGGCTGATAAATCAAAACATTGCTAATCAAATACAATCATTTTTAACCATTTTAAATAAAAATTTCTCATAAAACAATGAATTCTACATTTTTCTCATAAAATCACTTATTATGGCATACATTCTTTGAAATTGGAGGCCTGCTGACGCTCTTCAATGGCTGCCCCGGTGATGATGCGTCCAACCTTGATTCATGTCCCTTTTATGCTCTTGCATCATCCCACGATCAAAATTGTCCATCTCAACCCACCCCCTTCTCTCTTACATTGATCCATGAGATCAAACCACAAGAGGAGAGAGAAATACTAAAATCAGATCTCTTCCATTATTGCATCATTTTTCGATTTGTTTTTCACGATGGAGGGCGAAGAAATCAAGCATCTTGCTGCCCAAAGCATTGTCATGAGATCATCAAATATAAAACATTAGCATTTTTTTCTGATTTTAGGAGCGCTGAAAAAAATGGCCCCCCTCCCTCCCCACGTTTCATAAAAAGTTGCATCTCTTCATTCTTCCTACTAAGGCTTAATACTTAACCACAAAAAGAACTAGTTCAATTTGGAGGTTTCACGCTTTGGCCTAAGTGGTTTTTAATGGGTGATGACATCGAGGAAGAAGGAAGAAGGAGGAGTTGACGAAGTTCGCAATGATGATGGAGAGAATGATGTCGATCAAGTTGATGGGGGGAGGAGCACACGTGTGCTACCCCCCCCCCCCCCCCCCAACTATCACTTCTCTCCCAGGAAAAGCCGACTGCATGGCAAGGGGGGCTAAATTGGCCGCTTGGACGATAGGAAAAAAGCGGGGGGCCTCGTGTCACACCACCCCAATAATACCCTTCTCCCCCCTATAAAACCCCCCCCCCCCCCCCCCCCCCTTAAATGAAGGGGATAGCAACTTCTTCTTCCCCCCCACTGTCAAAGAGAGAGAGAGAGAGAGAGAGAGAGAGAGAGAGAGAGAGAGAGAGAGAGAGAGAGAGAGAGAGAGAGAGAGAGAGAGAGAGAGAGAGAGAGAGAGAGAGAGAGAGAGAGAGAGAGAGAGAGAGGGAGGGGCAGGGAGAGAACATTTTTGAAGAATCTCCTTCTTTTCCCCTCCTAAGAGGGTGACCACACATACTTACTCCTCTCCCCTTTCCCGCGAGATTGTCATCCACCTAGTAGCTTAATTCTCTCCCCAATTGGCCCCTCTTAATCAAGTACAAGGCATGGAAGTCTTGTGCGATTTGCGTCTAAGGGAGACAAAGATCAAGAATGGCCCCCAAGTGGGAATTGTCACGCGCGGATGGCAATCTCGCAACGAAAGCCTCGAGCAAGGACATCACTACCCATCTAGTTGCAGTACCATTAGTAAGTAATATATTTCCAAATTGATGGGTGCTTGCTTTGATTCACACATGAGATGCATTAGACCCATACTAAGCCGCACGAGAGGGGATTATTGAAAATGATAAATTCATCGCAAACATTCAAAAGATGGAGTTTGCGAAGTGCATGTATCAAGGGAAGTTAGTTGCACCTAGTTGCTATGTGACGAGTCCATTCATTGCATAAGCAACATATAAGATCCTAAAGTATTAAGCATCGCTAAGTCTTCGATTAATCTTTACCTAGGACAATATTGTTTAAGGTTCATAGATGCACATAGATGGTACATGCATGGGAGAGATTATGTGAAACTTACATCAATGATACGCGACTCCTTGCCTTAGGAGAAAGGAAGATAAAGTCAAGATAAAATGTTGCATAATAGGGAAATGCTAAAAGATAAATGTCACTTAGAGAATAGGCATAAATGTTCTTACTAGATTTATTAACTCGCATTGAAACGATAGGACTTACGTTGAGTACAATGTTTGAACCCTTAACATATGCCTTAGCCAAAGGAAGGGAGTGTTAAGTAAATTTTACATAGAATCGCTCTTGATCCCAAGGGGGAGAGCGAATATGTGGATGGAAAGTTTATCGTGACTATTCTTGCAACGTTTGGAAAAGAATACCATTGCTTTTGTTGGTTCATCAACAACGTCCTAAATGCTTTGCATTAAACTGATTGTTGGATTATGGTTTGGATGATTATTCCAAGTGCTTGTGATTGATGGTAAATGCATGGCAGGGGTTTGTGATGACAAGTTGCCATGGGATAAAGAAATGTTTTCTTGGAAGATGATATTAGGCCAATTGCCTTGATTATGTTTGATTCTTAATTGGATTAATTAAGGAAGTGATATTTTTGCGTGCGTGGATCATCTCCAAGGTCACGCCGCATTTCAACCTGAGAGGGCATTGCTTGATTCATGGAGCGAAGGTCGAGTGGTGAAAAGGCCAACCACAGAATTTGTGTCTCACTTCTAGGTCACTTGGGGTCAGATGGAGCTCTGGACACCCCTTGCCATCCGAAACGAAGTTGAAGACTATCGTGAGCCCAATGTCTGTGGCGTTGGAAGATCCTATTCTAGATAATGGATGGGAATTATGGTGCCATGTGATTTGGACTGGGTACCTCTGTTGGACAAAAGGGATACATAATTTCTCATGTATGGGCAGGAGACAAAGATTAACGTGAAGATAAGTTAAGGAATTTGTTTGTCAAAGGATTGTTTACTATGTATTCGTGTCTGTGCCATAAATTACACGAACGAACCCTGCTTCCTAAAAGGCTTAAATAATGAAGCTAATTTTAAATGTCACATATAAATGTGATAGGATCTAATTAGATAACTAAAGAACGTCTATTGAGGGAAGCGGGTGGGCGGAACCCCCCACGAGTTTGTCCTACGACAGGGTGGTCCCAAAGAACTAGGAGGCTTCTCACAAGGTTTTACTGACGATCGATGCTTAGCAATTGTTCTGTTAGAACCTCAATTCATGCCATTTTAGGGGACCGGAATGGGACTATGCCCTACGGGCAGAGAGGTTGAGCGGCGCATGCCTCTCGTTTCCCATTCTCTTTGAATGAAGTGCGGCATGGATCTGCTTTGGCTTGGGTATCTCTGCATAAAGTAGGATGTCCAGGACCCGACACTAAAATGTTGTCAAGAGATCTTGACCCCTAGGAACCCAAATTTCAGGTCGATCATAGTGGGTTTGGCCATAAACGTTCCATTGTGAGGTGAGGACTCGGGAAACCCTAGGCGACAAACCCCAAAATATTCCATGGGAATGCTAGGCAACGATGCTTAGATTCATTTCTCGCGATGGACCGCTAAAGTGCTTGGATAACCGATAGGCGCCCGGGCACGTTACACTACATTGCAGTCTTCCCCCACCATAGACCTCACCCAGAGCCCTTGTAGCATTGAGAAAACAACAATCACCATGGAAGCCTCACCACCCCCCTTGGACATTGAGAAAAATAAAACCATCCCTATCGTGCTTGATGTGGAAGAGGAGGGGATGCGACAATCCTCTTATGTTGTAAGTGTGGTTGAGTACATAATGTCTTTGGGGGGCCGACATTGAGTCTTATGTCATTTGCTTGAGAATATGAGTGCTATAGAGAGAGTGGAGGAGATCCCAGTTTTCTATGATGACAATGTGGCATACAAGCTTCCACCAGTAGCAGACAATATGCGTACAATGAAGGGTATGGAGCAAAAGTACGATGGCCATTGCTAGACAAAGTGCACGTCAACATCGATGGCATTTCTCGGTACTGTTCACTGAAGCAAATGTATCGAAGAGCTAGAGTGTCCCAATAGAGATTGTACTAGCAGGTCGGTTTTTAGCTCCCCAAACAAGGTGGCATGGAGATTACATAGTCGCATAACATGGTTCTAGTATCCTATCGCAAGTAAATCACACTAATCAAGTCCAAATGCATGCCATGCAGATAAACTCAGTACCACCATATCGACTGTTGGAATATCAGCTGTTGGTCTTGGAAGCCTTGGATGCTTCTAATGTAAGAACCCCCCCATCCTGCTCTCCAAGTGCGAGTGTGTAGTGTATTATGTGATGTCAGCAAGGTCAATGTCAAGACTATTTATTCATCAAGGCACACATAACCATGAGGTGCAAAGAGGCACATGTAGAGCTAATGCCAAAGTGGTGGAAAAGACCGTAGAGGAAATGGTAAGAGACTTTAGTGCAGCTGGACCTCGACACCTGCAAATGACTATGGCTAGAAGGCTAGTGATGGGTGCCTTGGTTCGTGAGCAAGGTGTCTCCATGTCCGACACTGAACTCTTATGAATCTGGCAACATGTGAGATGAAAGAAGAGGATATAGATGCACAAGCTCTTTTTTGCTCTTTTTTGGACAAAGATGAATGAGGTGATGGAGAAGTGTGGACACCCAAGCGCTAGTTTTCGAGGATTCATGGCAGACGAGGCAGCTGTCAATTGGAGGGCCATCCGCATAGTGTTCAATGGTGGTCTAGACAATGTAATGCAAGGAAGGGAGAGATCTTGCTTATTTCATTGGGAACAAAGTCTCCAAATACACACATCACAGTATGTGCACGAGAGTTTTCAAGATGAGCATAAGCGCTTGTGCCGCATGTGGAGGTGTGCAGTCACGAAAGATGATGCAACAATGCAATATTGATTCATTCGGGCTTGGTGGGCCTATACTAGCAATGGATTGTTGGCATAGTTGGTGGCATATCAGATATCCACGTTGGAGGCAGCACTTTGTCGGGGTAAGACTAGTTCGTAATAGTGGGATGTGACGTGTGGTGCATTTGTTTTCTCACCCTCCATACATTCTCGTGCTATATTTTTTTCCAGGTGTGGTGGAGGATATTACTCATATGCCAATCACAAACTTGGTAGAGCCAATGCATACAAGTTGGTTGGCAGGGGAGGGATTCAAGGGATCTATCAGCTTGTACGATGCATGTGTCTGTGATTTGGCCAATGCTCTACTACAGGGCACAAAACGACATGCATTCATTGGTGGAAAGTTCAATGGTACAGGACCCAGTGCAAAGAAGCTTTTGAGTCAACTACAACAAGGAATTAGCTCCATACCTTGAGCAACGGTAAGGATGGTTGAGGAGGTGGCAAGAGGAATTGAATTGCATAAACGTCTCAAATTTTGAGGGATAATATGACTATAGTAAGAAAACTCAAGGTTGATGGGAAAGTGGGGTTTGAGGAAGCCAACGCCTCTCACAAGCTTGAGTATGTGATTGAAAACATACATGGAAGAAAGGGTACAAGAAAATTAAACTTTGAGGACCCTTTGCCTTCCAACCAATGAAGGGCAGTATCACCAAATTGTTTGGAGGAAATGGTGGTGGAGATAGTCCTTCATGACCCCGTTTGGGCTATAAGAAGGATTCTAGCTCGCAATCGTGTA
Source organism: Lygodium microphyllum (assembly GCF_053477565.2). NCBI lineage: Eukaryota > Viridiplantae > Streptophyta > Polypodiopsida > Schizaeales > Lygodiaceae > Lygodium > Lygodium microphyllum. The sequence continues at coordinate 118,646,681 of NC_141160.1, forward strand.
CAATGTCAAGGATGGTTGGGAGATAGTCCTTCATGACCCCGTTTGGGCTATAAGAAGGATTCTAGCTCGCAATCGTGTACAATGTCAAGGATGGTTGGGAGATAGTCCTTCATGACCCCGTTTGGGCTATAAGAAGGATTCTAGCTCTCAATCGTGTACAATGTCAAGGATGGTTGGGAGCTAGAGAGGAAAAATGAAAAAAACCTATAAAAAATACGTCACATGGGGTGGCTACACCTTCATTTTGGGGCATCATGGAGTGGTCTAGCTCAAGAGGAGAAGCTAGCAATCAACATGGAATGCGGCACCGGATAGTGTAGACCATACATGGAACATTTGTTCTTCCATTCAACATGCATCGCCCAAGGTTCCACAAGTATGGCCAGTGGCAGAAGGCACTAATTTGACCGTAGAAGAAATCCACATGTTGGAGAGTGGTGGGTTTGTTTTACAAAAGGCGATACAAGAGGTGAATGTTAACAAGGGCTTGTGTAGATAGCGAAGAGATATTTCACAGGCTGCAAGGAAAAGGATAGACTCAGCGTTGGTTGTAGATGCAACTATGAAGGGCCACACAGCGGTAAAGGCCTTGAAGCATGAAGTTTTCAAACTAGAGACAGTTAACTCAAGTGTCACGCATGAGTGTTATGATGTGCACATTGCAAAGAATCCAACATGTAATTGCCGGGATTTCATGGACCGTGCCACAGAAGGAAAAGCGTATTTGGCATGCAAGAACCTATGCTATGTGTACCTCCGAGTATTTGGGATGGATGCAAATGCCAATGTGCTTATACACCAATCCACACTCACTGAAGAAAACTTACACATTGTATTTGGAAGCATAAGAACTTTTTCAACACCACCTATATAGTGACCAGCAATGCAACGCCAACACTACCTCTTAGCACAACCGCATTTTATTTTGTTGAGAAGTCACTGTTATAGAATCCATTTGGATGGCAAGCCTGTGGTGAACTTGTCTCTCTTATTTTGACAAGCAAAAGCACGTTTCCCTGAGTTAACACAATATAAATGTACATTTGGATTGCTTGTATGAATTGTCTTGTATCATATTTGTTGGGGAGAGGAGGGGAAGGGAGAGAAAGGGGGAGGGGAGGGAGCTATCAATGCATTGAAATTAAAGTTCTAAAAACATCAAGTGGCTACCCAAGAATTCACATTATGAGAGAGAGAGAGAGAGAGAGAGAGAGAGAGAGAGAGAGAGAGAGAGAGAGAGAGAGAGGTGTTTGTTATAACACATGCCATAATCTAATATGAGATATTATGATACAATGTGGACTGATCGCATGCATAATAGAGAGAAACTGAGAGAGGAAGGGAGATAAACATGGAGAGTGAGTGAGTGACTAAGATTTATATATGTATATATATGTACGTATATGTGTGTGTGTGTGAGAGAGAGAGAGAGAGAGAGAGAGAGAGAGAGAGAGAGAGAGAGAGAGAGAGAGAGAGAGAGAGAGAGAGAGAGAGAGAGAGAGAGAGAGAGAGAGAGAGAGAGAGAGAGAGAGAGAGAGAGAGAGGTGTTTGTTATAACACATGCCATAATCTAATATGAGATATTATGATAATATGTGGACTGATCGCATGCATAATAGAGAGAAACTGAGAGAGAAAGGGAGATAAACATGGAGAGTGAGTGAGTGACTAAGATTTATATATGTATATATATGTACATATATGTGTGTGTGTGTGAGAGAGAGAGAGAGAGAGAGAGAGAGAGAGAGAGAGAGAGAGAGAGAGAGAGAGAGAGAGAGAGAGAGAGAGAGAGAGAGAGAGAGAGAGAGAGAGAGAGAGGTGTTTGTTATAACACATGCCATAATCTAATATGAGATATTATGATACAATGCGGACTGATCGCATGCATAATAGAGAGAAACTGAGAGAGAAAGGGAGATAAACATGGAGAGTGAGTGAGTGACTAAGATTTATATATGTATATATATGTACGTATATAGAGAGAGAGAGAGAGAGAGAGAGAGAGAGAGAGAGAGAGAGAGAGAGAGAGAGAGAGAGAGAGAGAGAGAGAGAGAGAGAGAGAGAGAGAGAGAGAGAGAGAGAGTGAGTGAGTGAGTGAGTGAGAGGGAGAAATTGCATGTACAACCCTAAACTGAGAGAGAGTAAAGACATGGAGTAATGAGAGAGAGAGAGAGGTGTGGACTGTGGTGTTCCGTTCTTCTGGGATGATCACATGAATGAATCCATGTTACGTGCTAGAGAGAGAAAAATCGTTTATATGAGATGGAGTGCTATTTGATCGAGTGTGCTAGAAAGAGAAAAAGAGAATATACACTTAGAGGAAGAAACACAGAGAGAGAGAGAGAGAGAGAGAGAGAGAGAGAGAGAGAGAGAGAGAGAGAGAGAGAGAGAGAGAGAGAGAGAGAGAGGTGTTTGTTATAACACATGCCATAATCTAATATGAGATATTATGATACAATGCGGACTGATCGCATGCATAATAGAGAGAAACTGAGAGAGAAAGGGAGATAAACATGGAGAGTGAGTGAGTGACTAAGATTTATATATGTATATATATGTACGTATATGTGAGAGAGAGAGAGAGAGAGAGAGAGAGAGAGAGAGAGAGAGAGAGAGAGAGAGAGAGAGAGAGAGAGAGAGAGAGAGAGAGAGAGAGAGAGAGAGAGAGAGAGTGAGTGAGTGAGTGAGTGAGTGAGTGAGAGGGAGAAATTGCATGTACAACCCTAAACTGAGAGAGAGTAAAGACATGGAGTAATGAGAGAGAGAGAGAGGTGTGGACTGTGGTGTTCCGTTCTTCTGGGATGATCACATGAATGAATCCATGTTACGTGCTAGAGAGAGAAAAATCGTTTATATGAGATGGAGTGCTATTTGATCGAGTGTGCTAGAAAGAGAAAAAGAGAATATACACTTAGAGGAAGAAACACAGAGAGAGAGAGAGAGAGAGAGAGAGAGAGAGAGAGAGAGAGAGAGAGAGAGTGTGTGTGTGTGTGTGTGTGTGTGAGTGAGTGAGTGAAGGTAGTGGTGGCAATCGTGGAGGTGGTGGGGATAGTGGTAGTGGTGGTGGAGGTGGCAATAGTATTGGCGACGGCCGTAGAGATGGTGGTAGTGGTGGTAGAGGTAGCATGGTGGTGGTGGCAGCAGGGCGGCAGTGATGGCAACGACGGTGGCAGTGGTGGTGCAAGAAGTTGTTGTGGTAGTGGTGGTGGAGGTCAAAAAAATCACGGGGTGGAATAAGTGGACCAAGTGGAACAAGAAATGGAGGTTGCCCAGAGAAGCTCGCTTCTCGTAGGCACTCTTGTGATAGTTGGAGTTCCCACATTGTGTGTGTCTCTCTCTCTTACTCTTGCACCTTTCATCATAGCTCTTGCTTGCTCCCACTCGTGCTTCCACTTCAAGGCTCACCTCCCTTCAGATTGAATGTGTCAAGGTCTAGGTAGATGATAACCTTGTAGATCTTACCTTTTGACCAATTTGCACAATGCATAGCGCTGATGGCATTTAATAGTACACTACTTATTCTCCCTTGAGGCACATTAGCCTTTAATTGGGAGGTTGTTAGGGTAAAGGCCAATGGGCAATGTTTGAGCGGGCACCCCTTGTACTAGTACACGATGTTATCATGTGTATACATCTTTCTTAGAGTTGCATCATAAATCCTTGGAAGGTATGTCATGTTGCCATTGAGAAAGGATTACTTTGTAAACCATGTTAGACTAGTTACACACCAAATGATGGATGCCCACTTTGTAAGTTTTAACTAAGTAGAACACTTATTTAGGGATTGGGCATATGCTGTACTTTACACATTGGAGAGAGCTAGACTTGTTATATTAAGCGTGTGAAGTTGCTCTCCACTTTTGGATAGGGATTCTCCCTCGTCCATTTTGTGCAAAGTGACGGATGCACTTTATTGTATTTGCATGCAATAAAAAAACTTGTGTTTATTCTTTTTCACATTTTTATAAAATATGTCTAAAGGTACTGTGCCCATATATGTGCCTAGTTTCAACCCATGCTTTGAGCAGGGGTTGGGCATTGCCGCTAACCAACCTTAGAGTTATTTACAATATACTTGTTTGGCTCTTGTGGTTGTTGGGTTTTTGCACGTCGTTATGCACAAAGTGCACCATTTGTTGTGCGCAAAGTGTATTGTTTATGCATGTTTGAGAACATAGGGAAGCAATCACATCGTATAGTTTTGCAGATTTGGTATTGAGAGTTGATAGTATGCTAGGGTTCTTTTCAATCGAGGCAAGGATCTGCAAGCAAGAAAAATGAAGCTGCTCCAAACACTCTCAAGCCAAAAGAGAAAAGGCCAAAAAAAAAGGCGAGAAGGACAAGTCCCTTGGGCGCGATGGTGCGCCCTTGTTTAAGATGGTCGCGGTAGTGTCCTAAATGCAGCTGGACGTGCATTGTAGAGCTTGGAAACCTCGGCAAAAACCTCTCATGTCCGGGATCACACGCAGGCGCAGCAGGTAATAATCACTCGTCTTCATCGTTTCATAGTTAAGTACCATCCCGTGCACTGATTCGTAGACTCGCGGACGAGTTGCCTAACAATGAAACAGGAGGGAGGGAGAGATGCTAAATCTTAAGCTTTGCTACAATGTTCTCAACATCAGCAATGCCGATGCAAACGCTGTCTCAGAGAGAGAGAGAGAGAGAGAGAGAGAGAGAGAGAGAGAGAGAAATTTATTTATTTTTTGGGCCGCAGCTTCTTGTTCACAAGGCGATGAAAATTTGGTGGTCATCATAGGACGCAGCCATGGCGCTAGTGAGTCGCAAGTTCATGTCGAATTTACCCTTGAAACAGATATTCGCAACGTGTGGTAAGCAAACATTTTCTGTACCTGGAATCGAGAAAATATGCCAATGCAGGGAAAAAAACCGACTGCATGGATTCTGCATATTTATTCACAATTCACATCCACACATCCACACACACAGAGAGAGAGAGAGAGAGAGAGAGAGAGAGAGAGAGCCTATTCGCAACGTGTGGTAAGCAAACATTTTCTGTACCTGGAATCGAGAAAATATGCCAATGCAGGGAAAAAAACCGACTGCATGGATTCTGCATATTTATTCACAATTCACATCCACACACACACACACACACACACAGAGAGAGAGAGAGAGAGAGAGAGAGAGAGAGCCTATGACACAAAACCAAACTACATCTTTGTTTGATGTCATCTTATCACGAAAGTGGAAAAATTGCATCCTAGTATAAGGCTTGTATCTTAAGATTTCTAAAGGATGCATAAGGCTTGTATCTTAAGCTTTCTAAATCCAAGAACTGCACGTAAAAGATATCTAGACATTGTAGCTGCCTCTTTGAATCTCAAAGTTAGTGCATGATTCCAGCTGTTGTGTGGTCTAGGGCCATTCTGCTGATGTGTGGAGGGGTGAGTCCCTTGTGCCATCACATTGATGGCTATGATCTCACTATGGTATAGGCCCCTTAGTTGTGGGCCCAGTGGTTGAGGTTGTTGTGCAAGGCAAAATGCAAGGGCTTTGTCTAGTGTGACTCCATGACTTGGGGAGGTACAATGTAGCAGGATGACTCCATGTCGGCTGAACTAGTAGTGCTTGTAGAATTTGGTCTATGGAAATAATCTATCACTACTCTTTGCATGGGTCCTTGTGGGCAGGGGCTTAGAGATATCTGATTTTTGTACACCATGACACGATAGAGAGGTTCAAAGCCCTCGCAAAAGAGGCAATGATACCTTCTTTGTATGTCATAGTACAGTGTGTATTTGCATATGTAGTGCTTCTTCGTCTCGGGTTCTCAACCTCCATAGAGCTAACATCTCTCGTCCTCTAGTGGAATATTGGTCCATTTGTGTGTTTCTATCCTCAGCTTGTGGGAACTTGGAAGAGGTAAGAATCTGTCTAGTAGTAGCTTTGCATACCATGGGAGAGGTGCATATATTGTGGTCGGACAATAAATCCATCCTTAGAAAGATGTAGAAGGTGACTCTTGTAAAACTCCATCATTGGTCCTAGAGGGAGAGGTGGTCGGATCCCAATCCTTTTTGTGTCAACTCTTAAAACATTTGCCCGTTTACAATCATAATCATCAAGATGCAAATGGATGGTGATACAAAGGTATGGATGGCCAAGATCTTGTAACCATCAAGAGAATACTGTCTCCTCTCAGTACCGGATGGTTGAAGGAGAAGTAAGCACCCCCTCTCTTCCCAAGATGTCAATGTTGATGGGAAAAAGGGGAAGCATCCATTGAAGAAGATTGAGTTACATGTCTAGCTAAAAAGCCGTGAAAGAAATGGTCTCTAAGATTACCTCAAGAAAGGCATGAACTCAATCTCGGAAGCTTCGATTCAATCATCTGGTAGGTCTTTAGGGGTTATTGCCAACCTAAAAAGACAAGTTAGGAGCAAAAAATACCACATAAGGCCATAAAACATGCATACCTTAACTTTAATGAAAAGTGCTTGTGAGTGTGGTAGTTGGGTTTTTAGATATTTTTACTACCAAAGGATAGGAATGCTAAAGATGTAGGAAAGTAAGAGTAGGAATGTGTAGTGGAAGAGAAGCTAAGCTAGAGTGTGCCATGCAAGAATCAATAGATATGCAGGTGGGAGGTGTGGTAGGCTTGCGGTTGATGTTGTAGATATTTGAACCCAAGGAAGGCTCCATGATCTATTGGATTAGCCTTGTGCACTTGATGTAGAGAGCAACTTAGAAAGAGAAGGGGACTTAGTAAGTTTACTTGCAAGGGAGACAAGGAATGCTTGAGGACTGAAGTCCATAGTAGTGGCACTAGTGGACCAATTGGATGATCCCTCATGTGTAACAAGGGAAGACGATCTTGTTGCCATGTGAGTAGTGGATCTACCTTGTTGGGGTGGAGGATGACCCCTCTTGGTTGTGGAGATGGGGTTGAAGTGCCCTTGCCTAATGTGCTTGAGTTCTCAGATGGGGAAGAGGGTCTAGTCTTGGGCAGATTGCCCTTTGGCCTTTGAGAAACACTTGTCAAAATCACTAGCCTTTTGGCATCATTGACAATACCTATTCTTTTTGGGGACATTTTGTCAACCTGATTTCAATCTTGGAGGGGAGTTACTTTACTCCTTACTACCTAACTATCTTGGTGTTGTTCTTTCTACCATTTTGCTTCACTTTTTGGGAAGTCAAGGCTCCCTTTGAATAAGAAATTAGGGTTTCTTATGAAATTGATTGAAGAGTTGAGTGTGATGTAGTAGCTGATACTTAAACTCATAGAAGGTGGGCAATTGGGGCTATAAGATAACTTGTTGGATGAAATTGAAGTATTTTGGTGGTAACTTATTCATGTATAAAGTGACTTGATTATCGTCTGACTTGGTGTAAGCTAGTTGTGGGGAATTCGGCAAGTAATCATTGATACTCAGCCAACTTGATAGCCGAATCATCCCTCCCAATTATTCATAGCAGCTAAAAATGTCAAAAAGTTTAGAAACAAATTGTTAGAAATGTGTTTCATAAGTTTCTTTCAAGAGGGGTAATAAGAAACATGAGTGTTTTTTAATAGTTTTAAACTAGTAAACAACCTCTATGGAACTCTCTTTTAAACAAAAAGAGTCCAATTGAGCATAGTTTGGTAATTTAATCAAATCTTGATAATGAACACGTTTTGGGGACATTTTAAAGAGCTAATCAATTTGTAATGCATTTTTAAGCTCAACATCTTTGCTCAAGCCTAAAACTGGTACACAAAAGGGACTGCAAAGGATAGCTCAGCCCATAATACTTGGAGGGGTCCCATCCCAAAGTAGCTAGGGCATTAGACAAAGTGTGCTTGTTGGCTACCGAAGGGCCTACCAAAACTATAGAGGTGATGACAATCTTACCCCAAGACCCCAAAGGGTCACTCTAGAGAGGCCAAGGTATCGGACAAAGGGTACTCGTTGCTACCCAATGGTTTATTAGGACCTGCAAAAGTGATGGAATTACTTTGATTATTATTAGTTTTTTCCTCTAAGGAACTCCGTTTGCATCGGTCCACAAAGATCGGTAGAAACACGCTCCAAGGGTGCTGAAGACCACCTCGAAGCCTTGCTGGGAACAACATCACGAGTCTGCTTCCCATGGATGCAGGATACACAAGGCTGTTGACTCACAACAATATCCGGCAAACCTCGAACAAACTGGCCCTTAGATGTCGTCCGAAGGTAATCAAAATTGAGGTGGCCAAACTGAGCATGCCAAAGCTCGGACTGAGTTTGAGAGGTAAGAAGAAGAGAAGTCAAGGCAGAAGAAGACTGTAACTTGCAGACTCCATTCTCCTCATATTCCGAAGAAAGAACTTGTCTCGATTCTCGATCAAGAATCCGAAAAGAATCCACATTGAATTCGACCAAAAGGCCAAGGGCACAAATCTTGTGTACCAAGAGAAGATGATACCCCAAAGCTGACACATAAAGTACCTCGGATGTATGGGCACCACCACGTCCATCTGGAACAAGATGCTTGTTGCCCCGTCCTTGAATAGGAATAGATAAACTATCACCAATGAGAATCTGACCATGGGAAGGCTGCAAATGAGCAACACCTGCTGAAGGAGTCATGTGCTGAGAAGCACCACTGTCAACAATCCACTCTTGAGTGTATAGGGCCATCGATGCGGCATTAAAAGTCGTCAAGGTCGAATTCTCAACCAGTTCCAAATGGAGGAAAGCAACTGATATGAGGGAGTAGCCTCCACTCTAGAATCCTTTGTAGATTTCTCTTTCTTCTCCTTGTCAGGGCAACCCTTCATCCAGTGACTTGTTTTGCCACAAATGTTACAAGTAGACTCCTTGTCTTTGTCCTTGCTAGATTTGTCATCCTTTTTCTTTTGGTCCTTTCCCTTCTTCTGAGAGGATTGACCAACCAAGGCCTTAGATTTCAAAGCACTGGTTCCTTTCAGTTTTCCCTCTTTGTCCAAGACCATAGGAACCAACTCTTCCCATTGAAGAGTCTCAGATCGCCCTGAAGCAATCAAGGCGGAATAAAAACCATTGGAGCGAGGCGGTAACTGTGAAAGGAGAGTTATTGCCATGTCTTTAGAAGTGATCACCTTCCCTGTGTTTTGAACCTGCATTTAAAGCTGCCTTAGCTTGTTGATATGCTCCCGCATGGATGATGACTTGTTGACACTCATGGTCCGCAAATGCACTTCCAAAGAGACTCGCTTCATGATGGTCATCTAATTATACATCTGATCCAACTCTAGGCATATTTCCCAGGCCACCGTCAAATGCTCTATATGAGAGATCACAGTTGTGGTTCATGAGAGAAATAAAAACGAGCAAATGCGAGCATTGAGTTTATCCCAGTGTGCCTGAGCCTTTGCCAACTCACCTTCTCACTGGAAGAGAGTCTGGACTCGTCGTGCGAAGAAGGATGATGGATGGCCTTCGTAACAAGTTCCGCCAAATCAGAGGACTCCAATCTGGCAAGCATCATGACCTAGATGCGGTAGTTCTCACCATCAAGCTTTTGATCTGATGGAAGAGTTGGTAAAATGGGCACCTTGCGGTCCATGATCACCCGAAACTCTGTCTTGGCCTCAGAAGAGATCTTCACCTACAATGCCTATACAAAAATACAAAAACAACCCTCTCTGACTGTGAAAATACAGCTTGCTAGGACTATACTTTGCTCGCCCTGCTCCTTCTTCACCCATCGGAGGCGATGAAAAGGTAAAATCTGCACTTGAAGGCCAAAAACTCAGCCTTCCTCCTCTTGAAAGAGTAGCAAACAGCAGTAACTTCACCAACTTTGATCCTTTCTTGCATGCGCATGCTTCCTTCAGCCTTGTTCCGATGCGAAGCCCTCTTGCTTGCCCTCCAGCACTGGAAGCATAGCCTTGTGTCATGCTGAAATCTCCTCTTCAGATGGGTTCGTCACTTAGTCAATCCGTCTTCACTGCTCTGATATCACGTCAAAGTGCAGCGGTGCGGAAGCGTGGGACCAAGATTGAGAGAGTAGGGTGAACACGGAGAGAAGAGAGAGAGAGAGAGAGAGACAGAATAACATGAAGATCTGCTGTATAAAGTATGTTGAATACAAAGGAATGCAGAGATGTACACGGCCGCAGTCCGTATGTCTGCATATCTCGACCTCGACAATGTCTCCCTCTTGGACACCTCAAAGTCTGCTGCAATTTCCCCGATCTCTGCCCTGAAATCTGCAACTGCAAGGATAAGAGAGTGTGCTGGTGTCAGGCTATTCAGAGCCTACTGAAAATGCCAAGAAATAATCAGGTCGTCTGCATTAAATGCAGCCGATGGTGCTGAAAAACTGGCCGACTGTACACCAGTCCGATTGGACTGCAATGTGGCAGTCCGACTGCATCCTGCGTGGCTGCTGCTGATGTGGCAAACCTGCTTTGCACACCAGAACTCTCTCAGATGTCCGCCCGGCTGGAAAACTGCATATGTACACAGCCTAACTGAGAAAAATGCCTGTCTGGGGGATGACAAACAAACAACATGCTTAAATGAAGCATGAAGTAGAAGGTATACTTGTAGATGTATGTTTGCGTCTAGAGCCCTCTCTACGAACATTGACATACTCATACCAGTCATGGTCTCCGAGGTGATTTAGATCGAGATCCTACACAAAAGAATGAGCAATAGAGAAGGGTTTCTATTCATATGAATTAAGAGGATTATAGAACTTGACATGTGGCTCGACTCTGATGAAGAAGAGGGTTCGCCAATTGTCTTGAATGCGGTATATCCTCCATGAATGGAGAGGTGGCGAGCCTCACCAGTTGACTTAGACAAATGCACAATTCTTTCTAGAGTGTAGAGTTTTGAAAGAGGAATGTAGTCCAGCCATCTTCTCTCTAAATACTATGTGAATTTGGTGTTAGTTATCTGCTCTATATTTGTTGAAGAAGGAAATGATGTGTCATCCTCCTTGTTATGTTCAAAAAATAGGGGAGAGTGGAATTTGATGAAACTATATGAACGCCGAATGTAAATGAGTGGATGTACACAATGCTCAAGGGCAGAGCAGTCCAACAGTTGATGTCTCTGAGGGAGTAGCTGAGGGAGGTGTTGGAGTGTATCATCCATCAGGGATGGAGCCTAACTGCAATAACCACCAGTCAGAGCAGAGGATGATGTAGAAAAGCGTTGAAAACTCAAAAAAAACCTGTGGTAGATCATAGATGCAAACTCTGATCTTGAAGAGTGTTGTAAAACTCAAAAACAACCTGCAACAGATGCAAATGTTTTAATCTAGATCGGGCTAATGCTGAAAAAGTGCTCCAGATGATCAACAGCAGTAGTGCAGCCTGTACGGATGAAAAAGCGCTCCTGAGGATGAGCAGCAGTAGGGCAGCCCATAGGGATGAAAATGCGGCAATCCACCAGGTTTTATGATTAGGGCAGCAGCTGGAAACACTTGAACAGGGGTTGTAGCAGTTGAGAAGAGGGCTAGAGTGTTGGCGGCAGCAGCTGGAACCCAATGCAGGCGTGGAAAGCTTTCAGAATGTCATGGCAGCAGCTGAAGATGATGGGTAGATTGGAGAGACTGAAGATGCGAAAGGATGTGGAGTGCACTTTGGACAGATCCCCCCCCCCCCCCCCCCCCCCCGGGTCCTGTGAAAAGAAAAAAATTGGTCAGGGATTTTTGGAAGAAAAAGAAAAAAGAAAAAAGAGGGAAAATACCCACCCCATCTACCTGTGTATTGACATGCACACATCTGGTGAATATAAAATGTTATTTATGTATGCTGTCCTAATCCCTCATCCCCTTCCTTTGCTTTTGGCTGTCCCTGATCCCATGCGACTACTAGTAGGTCTTGAACCTACCATGTTGGAAAGAAATCCACAAGCTACAGTTGAGCTCACATGTAAGGGAAAATTGAGCTTCTTATTTGCTTTGGGTTTTGAACTTATTGCTAATTGACTTGGTTGTTTTGTGCTTACTTTTGGAGTGCTGGAATCAATTGTCTATTGATCTGCTCATTCTAGTAGCACATGCTTGTTACAGGCAAGGATAACTATGCCAATTTCTCAACACAAGCAAATTTTCACAACGTTAAGTTGGAAGGTAATGTATTTCTGCACTCTGTTTGTGTTCAATGTGTTTCTGCTCTTTGTTGTGTTTTAGGGAATCAGCATATGTAAAACTGGTCGCTTATGTCCTTGTTATAAATACTAGACTCGAGATTGTCTCCTACACCTCACTGGTTTTTCCACAAGCTCAGTCTCAAAGTAGATAAGGAAACCCCACAAGCTCATTGTCAAAATAGATAGGACCTTTGACTCGACTTTTCATAAAGTACCTAGGGCTAAGGGCTTAGGTTGCCTTGTACCAAGGTGCTGATGGTACCAAGTATCACGAACACTGTTGCTGGTATTGTACATGGTAATGTATCATCATAGTTTCCATACAATGGTGTTGCTGCTATTTTAATACTTGATGTGTTTACACAACATATGCATCTAGCTGCACAAGTGCTCCTTGAAAGAACTTCAACAGAAAAGGCTACTTCAGATAGGTGCAACCAGCTGCTGCCACCTATACTGCAATTGTCACAGACATCCTGTGGGCTTGATCAGCTGTATTAATGGTTCCTGCCAGAAGGATATGATGTGTGCATCTCTTAAAACGTGTATGCATACACAACAATGCTTAGTTTGTTTGAGTTGGTGACCTATGTATAGACGTGTCAGATGTACTGCTTGGTGGAAATTCCTAGCAATCACATTGCTCACCCAATGTTGCTGATAATCACAGATTGTTTTGCTCTGTTGATTGCCCGTAAACGCAACAACCCACCTGCAAGGGCAGCACTCTACCACCTGAGCTATATCCCCTGTTATTGTTGATTGCATATTCTACTGTACTCTCAATCTTGTTAGCTTTAGATTGCAAGCGGTTGCAGTATATGTTCCCTTGAACCTAGCTTTGAATTCTGGATAATCACTTTACTGGCTCATTTGTTTTAAGACATATCTTTCTGCTTTACCCTGGACATTCCTATTTGCTGCTTTTTGTGGGTGAGAATAGCTGCATTTTGCAGTTTTTTGATGGTGGAAGATGTGGTTGTCATGTTCATGGTGTCTATTATTTGTACGGTAAACATTAGCATGGTTATGCATTAGAATATAATAAAAGGTACATACACTTTGTGTGCAGGCCTTAAATCTATCTCTTGGAATTGAAAACTGATGATCATCCACTGAACCAGAACTCGATAGTCAATCTTTGTGATCATAGACTGATACAAACTGATGTATATTTATACAAATGTATAGTTTCAGAGCTGCAGTGAAAACCATACTTATTTGCATACCAACTGCAGTGACTAGTACATTGAATAGTGATCTCATGACAGACATACTATCGGCACAATACCTTGAATGCACAGTGAATACATCCGAGATCCACTATACATGAGAGCTGTCTATCATTGGAGAAGTGGAAGTGCTATGTCTCCCTTGAGCTTCAGGCAATGCTTTGGAACTTGATTGAGCCCAATCCAATGTTGACTCTAATTGAAAAGTGCCGAGATAAAGTTGCAACAACAAAGGATGGTTTGCTAAGTCATCCTCTTCCATCCAATTACCATTCCCATTGGTGAACAGTTCCGGAACTTCACGAAATACCTTTTGGAAACTTTACCTCTAATCTTTCTCTCTTTATGTGCCAAAATTTTCTTGGATACCAAAGTCTCATCCAACTCCTCAACCTTTGGCTAAATTTCAGGAGAAACGTCCTTAGGTACATCACCATGAAAAGGCCTCAGCAAGCTCATATGAAAGGCATTGTGTATCCGCCAATGTGGAGGCAATTTCAGCCTATAAGCAACATTGCTGATCCTCTCCAACACTTGAAAGGATCCATAGTATCTCATACTCAGCCTGAGATACAACCTCTCTCTATCTTTCATATTTTTCAGCCTTGCCTTTTCAAAACGCAGCAACACATAATGGCCCTTTGCAAATTACAAAGGCACGTCAACGGTGATCAATTGCCTTCTTTTGCTTCTCTTGAGACCTTTGAAGAGCATACTTAATCTTTGCATAGGCTGCATTCGTGTTTTCTACATATTGATCAACCTCAAAGATATTTTCCTTTGTGTGTAAAATAGGAGGCACTTTCTTGTCACCTTTCACAATCTCAAATGGAGCTTTGCTTGTGGAACTATGCGCCGTATTATTATATGCAAACTCTACCAAAGGCAAATACTACTCCCATTGTGACTTATACTTAGATACATAGCATTTCAAGAGATCAAGCACTGTAGAAGTTGCCTCTTTTGATTGACTATCTGTTTGCGGATAGAAGGATGAATTTTTTTTTAGTATGGTACCTATAATTTTAAATAGTTCTTTCTAGAACAATTTGGTTTTTTGAGGATCTTGATTCACTAATGATCGATTGTGGCATGCCATGATACTTAAAATATATACTACAAAAATAAGCGTGCCATATGATCAACACCATGCGAAGCGTTTGCATAGCTAGCACTCATTTCTTGAGCCGCAAAAGCATCAAGGGATGCAAATGCTTTACCATACATGTCACTTTGTGCCTTAAGTATCACGCCAAAGTTTCCGTACATGGGGTTATGTATATTACCAACCATACCTGAATACATTGAGCCTTGCACACCATGCATAGGTTGTTGCATACATTCTCGTATGCGGTCCGTGATCCACTATAGCGTGAAAAATAGTACCACCACCAAAGTATCCTAGCTGCCCCATCATTGCATGCATGCATGGCTTTGCAAAACCTATTGGATTGGCTCTACCAAGATGCGGTTCATCCCCAGCCTTAGGTGCATCTTTAGGTTGTTGTGGCTGCCCTTTGGAAGCTTCTTGTTGTCCAAAGGTGTGAAAAATAGTACCACCACCAAAGTATCCTAGCTGCCCCATCATTGCATGCATGCATGGCTTTGTAAAACCTATTGGATTGGCTCTACCAAGATGCGGTTCATCCCCAGCCTTAGGTGCATCTTTAGGTTGTTGTGGCTGCCCTTTGGAAGCTTCTTGTTGTCCAAAGGCCTTTGAAGAGGACATCTTGTTCTTGCCCTTGTTGTCCTTTTTGGGAGAATTCAAAAATCCCTCAAAATGTGGATCTTTGGCTACTTGAAAAACAAAGATGTGAAGTGCTGTGTACAATGGAGCCTTGAAGTAGTTGTCATATTCTTCATCTCCTTATTGATCATTAGCATCTTGTGGCCTAGAAGAATCCACTTTTTGTTATCAGTCTAGTCAGCTCATGTGTGAGTTTGGGCTATGCTTGATATTACTGGGCGATTTAGGCATTTTATAGTGTGTCATTTTAGTGATTATTTAGGCATTTATTGCTGGTTGACTAGCTGCCATATTTAGCATATTTTGGGCATATTTATTCAGTGGCTCCTTCTCGTCTCATTTAGTCATCATCATTATTTAGGTGGTCTTCCTTTTTAGAGAGGAGCCAATGCCAGTGCTCACACAACTATTGACTCACTGTTGTACGTGTCATTCTCATGTTTGGTATATGGATTCCATTTCTCGAGCACATCTCTGAGTTCTCTTCCTTTGCAATGCCCTTTTGTTCTTTTGTTCTTTTCTCTTATGTTCAATAGTTTATTTCAGCACTTGTCTATGCTTCCATTGTTGCACCACTTGTGAGATAGTATCAGATTATAGGATCTAGGTTCCTACTGCGATTTTTTTGTTGATTACAAGTTTTTCTTCCCCTGCTGATCAAGCCTGCGTTTTTTAGACCATCAACTTGTGTTTTCAGCTTGTGCCTGGATTTCAGCTTGCAATTGTCAATTTGCTGCATTCAATGCTCCACTAGCTTGTGTTTTTGGTTTTTTGCCCCTAACCATGGCTGGGTGATTGTTTGTACAGGCCATTTTTGCTGGTTTAGGCAGTTTTTGATTGGTTTTTTGCCCCTATGGTTGGACGATTGTTTGTACATGCCGTTTTTGCTGTTTTAGGCAGTTTTTGATTGGTTTTTCTTCATTTTGTAGGAGTTGGCCTTCGTTTTTGACAGGTGCTAGTACGATCTATATTGACCTCGGGTTTTTTCGAGGCACCTTGGTGGTGGCTTGATCACCCACTACTTGGGTATCCATGGTTCTACTCTGGTGGTTCTTTGTTGTATATGATTATCATTGTATCATTGTATTGTATCAGATCACTTATGATTTAAGAGAGGGTGTTATTAGTCTAGTCAACTCATGTGTGAGTTTGGGCTATGCTTGATATTACTGGGTAATTTAGGCATTTTCTAGTGGTCATTTTAGTGATTATTCAAGCATTTATTGCTGGCCGATTAATTGTCATACTTGGCATATTTTGGGCCTATTCATTAAGTGGCTCCTCCTCTCATTTAGTCATCATCATTCTTCAGGTGGTCTTTCTGTTGAGAGAGAAGCTAGTGCCGGTGCCCACACAGCCAATGACTCACTGTTGTATGTGTTATTCTCGTGTTTGGTATATGGATTCCATTTCCAGAGCACATCTTTGAGTTCTCTTCCTTTGCAGTGTCCTTTTGTTCTTTTGTTCTTTTGTCTTGTGTTCAACAGTTTATTTCAGCACTTGTCTATGCTTCCATTGCTGCATCACTTGTGACACTTCTTAGTTAACAACCACATTTTCTCCTTGCTGTCCATGCGTAAGCTTGTTCCAAGATTAGACATTGCATTTCCCCCTTCATTATGTGCATTTTCACAATGAGATGCATTATTACTGCTTGATCCCATCTCACTGTAAGATGACATACTTGCAAGTTGCTGTAAATGCTCAGCTGAACACAATTTCAGCAGCAGAGCAAAACTTTTAATCTTCAATTGGGTGCCTCGGGGCCTAACAAGTCAAGGTAATTGATAGTATTGGGCAATGGAACTGTGAAACCAACCTTCCTCCTTGGATAGGGTGGTAATAATCTGATTATCAATAATTACAGCAAGTAATTAATTCACATAAATTAAAATGCTTACTTTACCTCTTAATTCTTGGACAATGGATAGCTTGCTAGTCTCAAAATTGGCATCCCTTTTGATATTATTTCATCTTTTATTGCAAATGGATGGAGTGCAACTAAGATTTACTGATCTTCGTTGCTAATCGAAGTGCTACTTGCTGTCATTAATGACCAGCAAGCCTTTACACCAATTTATCCCTTGGTTTTCTTAGGAAATTGGCTTTTACCTTGCTCCTTGCAAGACCATATTTAGCCCCACATTGAATTTGGCTGGTTGGCCTTTTGAATCTCCTTGAAACTCCTCAATTTCAGCTACTGGGATTCAAGTTCTAGGCCTTTGATTGAAATCATTTTCTCTTATGGCTTAAACTTCTGAAAAATGTTGAGGGAAGTTGAGAAATAGCTTGAGAATGAGAGAGAATGCTGAAGAGAGAAAATTTAAACTTCCATTGCGAGAAAATGGAAGAAATACCTTGTCTAGACAGCCATGGAAGCTATCTCCATTGATCAAACAACTTGAATATGATGTTGCCTAGCTGAAACAACCCTCAAACCACTGTTTTCTACTATGGTAGTCTCTTTTGGGCAAGTCTCCAACTAATGATCCTCAAACCAACACCAAAGAAAGCATGTGCTAGGCTAAATTGTCTCCCAAGTGGCAGTGGCCTTGAGCAGTTATTGACTTTAGACTGGCATTAATTTATTTCCTAACGCCTAGTCTCTAATGTCTCCATGGACATTAGTAGCCAATAAATTGATCTAGGCCCAAATCTGACTTTGGGTACCACCTAGTACTTGTTAGACATAACTTATTGCAATGACTTCAATTTGTAGATGCCGTTCTTCTCATATCCTGATGAGAGAACCTTCCTTGACCCACGATCAAGGACTCGCACCGAATCACTGTCAAACTCCACCATAAGTCCAAGGGAACAAATCTTATGAACTGACAGTAGATGATACCCTAAACCTGGTACATGCAAGACCTCTAAGGTATGGGTACCACCACGTCCATCTGGAATAAGCTGCATCTCACCCCGTCCTGCAATAGACACCGAAGAGCTATCTCCAATGAGAATCTGCCCACGTGAAGGTCGCAACTGGGCAACACCATCTGATGAAGGAGTCATGTGCCGGGAGGCACCACTGTCTACGATCCACTCTCAAGCCTGGGGAGCTGTCATCGCAGCATCAGAAGCATTCGGTGTAGAGTCCTCAATGACAGCTAGATGAAGAAACGCAGTTGATGAGGGTGCAACCACCGCTCCAGAATCCTTCGTATCCTTCTTGTTGGTGTCCTTCTTGTCTTTGTCAGGGCAATCCTTCTTCCAATGGCTGGTCTTGCCACAAATATGGCATGTGGATTTTTTGTCCTTGTTCTTGTTCTTCTTCGACCTGTCCCCCTTCTTCTTCTTTTGGTCCTTCCCCTTCTTCTGAGAGGCTTGACCTGTTAGGGCCTCCGACTTGGAAGCATTCTGTCCCTTTAGTTGTTCCTCTTGGTCCAAGACCATAGGAACCAACTCTTCCCACCGAAGAGTGGACTCTCGCCCTGAAGCAATATGAGCGGAGTAGAAAGCACCGAATCGTGGCGGCAACTGGGACAAGAGTGTGATCGCCATGTCTTCGGAGAAAATCGGCTTCCCCGCATTCTGAACCTGCATCTGAAGCTGTCTAAGCTTGTTGATGTGCTCCCGGAACGAAGAAGACTTGTTCACGGACAAGGTCTGCATCTGCACCTCCAAAGAAACCCGCTTCATAAGGGTCATCCGGTTATACATCTGATCAAGCTCCAGCCATATCTCCCGAGCCACCGTCAAGTGCTCGATGTGAGCTATCACGGCTGTAGTACAAGATAGAAAAAGAAAGGAACGAATCCGGGCATTCAGTTTGTCCCAGTGAGACTGTGCCTTGGCCAACTCCGCACGAGCATCGGAAGAGAGTTTGGACTCATCTCTCACCGAGGGCCGGTCGATCTCCTCCTGTACAAGCTCCGCCAAATCGTAGGACTCAAGGATGGCCAACATCATCACGCGCCAGATGCGGTAATTGTCGCCATCGAGCTTCTGATCTGCGGGAAGAGCCGGTAAGACCGGTCCATGATCGTCTGGAACTCCAAGTCAATCTCTGTAGACATCTGCACCTGTAATGCCTTCACAAACGCAAAAGCAGCCCCCTCTGACTGTGAAAATGCAGCCTGCTAGGGCTCTTCCGCGTCCCCAAACTTCTTCACCCGCCGGAGGCGATGAAAAAGCAAAACCTGCACTTGAAAGCTGAAAACTCAAACTTTCTCCTCGTCAAACAGCAGTAAACAGCAGCAAATCCACCATCTGGACTCCTTTCCCGCACGCCCACGCTCGCTTCAGCCTTGTTCCGAGGCGCAGCCCTCCTGCGTGCCCTCAAACGCTGAAAACGTAGCCTTGTGTCGCGATGGAAACTCCTCTTCAGGTTGGTTCTTCACTCAGTCAGCCCTCCTACACTGCTCTGATACCATGTTAGAGTGCAGCGGTGTGGAAGCGTAAGACTGAAAGAGAGAGAACGCAGAGAGAGGAGAGAGAAAGAGACAGTGGAAGATGAAGATCTGCTGTATAAAGTGTGATGTATACAAAGATATGCAGATATATACACGGGCGCAGTGCGCTGGACTGCGTGTCTCCACCTTGATGATGCAACCTGCTGTTGACCTCGAAGTTTGCTGCAGTCTGCACGATCTCCTGTCTGAATCTGCGAACAGAGACGGAGTCTGCACGTATCTCCAGCCTGGAATCTGTGTACAGAAGTGTGTAGGCAGACTGCTGAAAACTTGGCTATAAATGGCCAGAATCTAGGCGATCATAAATGGCAGGTCGGCTGCATTAAATGCAGCTGAATGTACTGGTACAGGTCGGACTGCCACGTGGCAATCCGATTGTACAATCCGACTATATGGCTAGTCTCTGATCCGCTAACAGGTGGAGCCGCCAGAAGGGTGGAGGATGATGCTAGATAGGGTGGATGCTGACGCGAAGAGAGTGTGGACTCCAAATGCAAGGTATAGGAGGATAGAAGTTGCTGTTGCCAACAATGGAGGATGGATGCTAGTTGAAGAGGAGCACATTGCCACCATAAATGCAGCCAATTCAAAATGAAGGCTGGCGCCAGGAGAGTGTAGAGATGGTGGTAGGAGAGGAGAGAGTGAGAGATGATGGAAGAGAGAGAGTGTCAGAAGACTGATGAAGAGAGAGTGGGAGTGACGGACTGAAGGATCAGCCGTGGGAATGAATGAGAGAGTGGCCTATAAATAAGCATAGTCAGTCTAGGGTGGCGTCCCGTTTTTGGGGCTGCAAACCCTAAACACAAAACGCAAATTGCGGGTGAAGGGTTTCTCAAAAAGAAAAATATCACAACCCTCAAGTGGTACGATGAAGAAGTCTTCGTTGTCCACATAACTCTGAATTTGCAATTGAAGTTTCCCAATGAGTGGTGTGACAGGCTTTGCATGGCCTTTGCATGCCATTTCAATATCTCCCATGGATCCCATCTCATCCTCTTTGATACCTAGGCGGGTTGCCAAGTCTGTGGAGATAAAATTGGCTCTAGTACCAAAAGAAGATTAATGCATGTTGGTCCTTGATTTTTTCCCACGTTCCACAAAGCTGCGTAATATCATCACTGGGCTGATCACTGATTACATTAGGCACCAATCTGTTGAAGTTTTGGATCTTTTCCCTTTTGCATTTTCCTTATTTTCTACATTCCCCTTCAAGAAAGTGGTTGCCTTCTGAATCTTTGAAAATTCGGTGAAGTTGCCTCTTGAATAGACTGCATCAAACTGTTGAAGAAAAGTCAAAACTTTTAGCCTATCTTGTGCACCACTATAGGACTCAAACTTCACCCCTTTTCCAACCTCATCATAGTCTGTTGTTTTCCCCTTTGGGAGTTAAGCTATGGTATATTGGCTGTTGCGAAAAGGGCGCATTTGCTGTATTTGCATCATGACCAATACCAAATGAAGCATTTCCATGACCAGCACTCATTCCTGAGCCCCATAAACACTAGGGGGTGTAGATGCATTGCCATACATGCCACTTTGTGGCCTAGGCATTATGTGAATGCTGCCATACATGGGGTAATGCATATTACCAGCCATTTCCGGATACATTGGGCTTTGTGCACCATGCATCGGTTGCTACATACCATATGGAGTTGTACCATACATCCATGTATTTAGTCCTTGATCCACCATAGCATGAATAATGATGCAACCACCAAAGTACCCTAGCTATCCCATAATTGCATGCATACCTTGTTGCCCCAAATCCATGGGATTGGCACTTACACGATGACCTTTCAATTGCATTTCTTGCTCTATTGGAACTGATTGCTTTTCTTCATCTGTAGCTTTGGGGAGCATCCCAAGACAGCTTAGGCATTTTTTTGGGTGCATCTTGCTGTCCTGAAGCTTTAGAAGATGACTTTCTCTTCTTGCCATTGCTGTTCTTCTTTGGAGCATTCAAAAATCAATTGAATCGAGAATCTTTTGCCAATTCAGCGAAGAGATTTGCTGCTGTCCTCATTCGATTCTTGAACTAGTCATCAAATTCCTCTTCGTCTTGCTCATCATCAACATCTTTTTGCCTTGAAGATCTTGCAACTTAAACTTCAGCAATATTTTTCAGCTTGCTGTCCATGTTGTGCCTTGTCTAAGATAAGGCATTGCATTTTCTCCTTCCCCAGGTAAATGTGCATATTGAGAGGCATCATCATTGCTTGATCCCATCTCATTGTGCGAAGACATTTTGCTGTAAATGCTCAGCTGAATATAATTTCAGCATTCGAGTAAAGCTTTTGACTTTCAATTAGGTGCCTCGGGTCCATCAATTGAAAGGATTTGATGGTATCTTGGCAATGGAACCTTGAAATTAGCTTTCCTTCTATGAAAGGGTGGTAATGACTTGATTAACACTTGAGTAAGAAGCAAATTCACATAAAAGGAAATACACACTTTATCACTTTATCTTGGAGAATCGACACCCGATTGGTCCCAAAACTTAGCACTCCTTGGAGTATTTCTTTAACTTGTATTGCAAATGGATAGAGTACAATTGAGATTCTTCAACCTCCTCCACAATTTAAGTGTCTCTTGCTGTCATAAATGACCAACAAGCCTTCAAATCAATCGGCCCCTTAATTTGCTAGGGGATTGGCCTTCACTTGTGCTCCTTGGGAAATAAATTAGCCCCAAATTCAATGCTCGCTGGCTAGCCTCTTGAATCCTTCTGAAATACATTGATTTTAACTTTGAAACTTTAAGTCTAAAGTCTTCAAATCTGGGCACACTTCTTGATGTGGCTATTAAACCCTGATTTTTGTTGTAAATTAGGGTTTACAGCAAATCTCCACCTCCAATGATTGGATTGTTGTAAAAATTGGAGTAAAGTTGGAAATTGTTGGAGAAAGAGAAAGAATATTATAGAGAGAGAAAATTCAAAGAATTGTCGTGTGAGAATTTGCTGAAATTGAGGAGTTGTTCCGGTTTTCAAGCCTCATAATGGATTCACCAACAACAAAAGGAGCATTAGAGGTTGTAATCTTCAAGAGAAAGTGCATTACCACAATCATCAACTTCCCTTTCAAGAATATGTAGTCGCCTTTACCAAAATGGTTTCCAATGGTTGGGAAATTGCCCCAAAAGTAGATAGTAACAGTCCAACACCTCTTCCCAACAACTCCAAAATGCAAAAAGAAAACTCCCTTCTCCCTATAGTTCCAATTTAGCTTTCTCAAACTTGCATGGGCAAGTTTTGCCAAGTCAAAGTGTTCTACATAGAAATTTCAGCATTATCTAGGCCATTAAATTGATTTTGAGAATATAAATTTTAAAAATTAATTTAATAATTATGTGTGCGCTCGAAAAAATAGGCTAACTAGCTAAGAACTAAATTAGCTAGGCCAAAATTTTCCCCAAGTATCTTGGAGCACTTATTAGCCTTAGATTGATATTAGTTAGTTAATTGATGCCAAGTCTCTAGTGTCACCACAGACAATTATGGCTAATTAAAGTATTCTAGGCCAACATTTGACATGAAAAACCACTTAGAACCTAACAAAGATAACTTGTTATAACTTTTGTCTTTGGCATTGGCTTATATTTTGGGGTCCTTGGTCCACTACCGTGAAATAACTTGCTTGCATATCACATATGCGTCTCACATTTGCACATTTGATATTATATTAATCAAATGCTAGGCAAAGCATTCAAATTTCATGTCCTTGTAACAAATGGTGTTGGTTGGTGATATGGGACACCAATACTTGCAATGTGGTTGTGACCCAGAGTGTAACCAACCTTCCTTTTCGGATAGGGTGGTAAATAACCTGATTAAGCACTATTTACAACAATTAACAAATTTACAAAACTGAAATGCACACTTTACCATATAATCTTGGACATTGGACACCTTGTTGGCCCTAAAATTGGTGGCCCTTTCGGTATTTTTTAAACTTAATTGAAAAAGAAGTTGATGTACAATGGGATTCTCCCAATCCCTTTGGGTATTCCAACTTCCCTTGCTGTCTAAAATGACTAGCAAGTCTTCAATCTGATTTGCCCCTTGATTTGGGCAGTCAATTGGCCTTCACCTGCTTTGATGGAGATAGAAAATCTCCTAAATTCATTGACTTTTTGGCCCTTCCACTTGAATTTGACTGAAAACAGCTTCAGCCTTGTTGAATCCAAGTCTTGGAGCTTTCAATTTTTGGTACGTTTCTCGAGACTGTTGCTAAACCCTAATTTCTACTGTTGCAGACTAGGGTTTACAGCAGAGAAATCTGAAATTTCTCAGCCTTTCGTGATCTCAATGCTGTAATCTTCGGAGCAAGGTTGTAGAAAGGTCGGGAGATGATTGAGAATGTTGAGGAGAGAGAAAATCCAGACTTTCTTCATGAAGAATTGAAGAAAATCTATCATTTACTGCTGTTGCCCTGTCTCAATAGCTTGTAGATGCAAAGAACTGAAGAAAACCAGTCATTTATTGCTGTTGCCTTGTCTCAACAGTGTGTAGATACTGTCACCTGCTGTTAATTGGTCTTCTCTTGTCCTTGGCTGTCTCAGAATGTCCTCCAATGGCTGCAAATCAGACCAGTAGCATCTCCTGCCTCTCTCTTGCAAGTTGAATACACTAAAAATGCCTCTCTCTAGTCTCTAAAGACGTTTTTCAGTATTGCATGGGCATTTTTGACAAGTGACAGCCTTCCCATATGGTTTTTCCAGCATTATCATAATTAAATATTCATTTTCAGTCTTTAAATACTGAAAATTAATCTAATAATTATTTCAGTGCCATGAAAAATAATTTGATAGGCTAATAATTAAATTGGCTAGGGAACTTCCATTCCTGAGTGTCTTTGTGCCATCTTTGACTATCAGATTGGTGTTAAGTATCATTAAATGCCACTTCTTTAGTGTCACCAACTGACACTTATGGTCAAATGAATGACCTAGGCCAACAATTGACACTAGATATCACCAAGTACTTGTGTGGCATAACTTATAGCAACTTTTTCTTTGACATCTTGTGATTTCCTTGGGTCTCGGGCTCGTAAATTTACTCTAACCCTAGTTACATCTCATATGTGCGACATTCACGTAACCATGTGATTAAAAATTGATCCACATGTTAAGTGATGTTTGAAATATATATGTCCTCATGACATGGAGTGTTGCTAACTCCTAGGCTTGAGGGAGAGCCTTGTTTGGCTCTATGGCTAGGAGATGAGTCTGATGTCGAGTTCCTTTTATTTGTGGATATGGTTTGTGTTGTGTCTTCTGTGGAGGTTGGATCCTAGGGGGATGTTTCGTGAATGGGGGTTTGCTAGCTATTGATTATCTTGTGTGAACAAACCTTAGTGTGTGTGCATACAAGTGAACACCATTTATACCACTTAGAATTCAATAAGAGTCAAAGGTTTAGGCATATATCTGGGCTTGTATATTGGGAGCCTAGCTTTGTTCACATCATTAATCACATCTGTTTGTTCTATTTAGTTAAGTGCATCATCCGCACACCATCCCACCCCCCCCCTCCCCCCTCCAAAAAAAAGAAAAGAAAAGAAAAAACTCCCAATGGAGCTATTGATTTATGACTCTTGGCTTCCAACACCCAACAAAGAGTAGACACTAATGATTGAACGGATGATTAAAGAAGAAGATACAAATGAGATGCACAAGGAGTGAAGATGTCCAATAATCACTGCTGCTCATGACCATGCATGGACCTTGAGTGCAGCAATACCACCAATTCTCATGTAGACACAATTGATTGGAGCTGAGGGTGATGTTGTGCAGTAGCTGGGCTAGTTGAAAAGGAATATGACTGAAAAGTTGAAGCAAAATATGGAAAATTTGATCACGACTTGGTGTAGTAGCAAAACATAGAGGATGCTGATGAAGATGATGCAAACATAGCCGATTTAGTTGAAAACACATTTAGAAAGCAGGTCGCCTAGATGAATAACAGGTTGCTAGGGATGCGAACAGGTCCGTTGCTGTTTTGGAGCATAGATGCAGCTGTGTTGATGTCATGATTAGGTTGGAGTTGTTGGGTGTAAAGGCCCCTTACGCTCTCTCGTGTGTATATTACTTTACACATGTGAACTCACCCTTGCGGGTGTAAGTGTACCGTACCCTAAGTATAAGTACATTCTTTTATTCTTTGTGTATACCACACTGGTACACACCTATTTGTCGACTCTCACTCGTACACTCACTCATTATTCACTAAACTCCTGTAGGACCTAGATCGACGTGTGTGTGCTCTCTTTGCTTCTGCTCATACTCATAAAACTGATATTAAAGTGCGACGATCCAAGCAAGCGGCAGACATGCAACTGTTGTCATAAGGACATGTATTTTTGAAACCTCACTTAACATGTGGATTAATTTTTAATCACATGGTTAAGTGAATGTTACACATGTGAGGTGTAATTGGGGTTAGAGTAAATTTACAAGCCTGGGATTGGAGGAAATCACGGGATGCCAAAGGCAAAAGTTGCTATAAGTTATGTCGCACAAGTACTTGGTGGTATCTAGTGCCAGTTGTTGGCCTAGGTCATTCATTTGGCCAGAAGTGTTAGTTGGTGACACTAGAGAAGTGGCGTTTAATGGTAGTTAACGGCAATCTAATGGTTAAAGATTGCGTAGAAATACTCGGGAATGGAAGTTGTCTAGCCAATTTAATTATTGGCTAGTCAGATCAATTTTTAGGGCACCGAAATAATTATTAGATTAATTTTCAGTATTTAAAGACTAAAAATCAATATTTAATTATGGATAATATTGGAAAAACCATTTGGGAGGGTTGTCACTTGTCAAAAATGCCCATGCAAGACTGAAAAACGTCTTTAGAGGTTGGAGAGAGGCGTAAGAGAGGGGGAGGAGATGCTGCTGGTCTGATTTGCAACCATTGGAGAACCTTTTGAGGCAGCCAGGGGTAGGAGAAGACCAATCAATAGCAGGTGACAGCGTCTACAGGTTGTTGAGACAGGGCAGTAGTAGTAAGTGATTGATTTTCTTTAGTTCTTTGCATCTACAACCTGTCGAGACAGGGCAGCAGCGACATGTTGACGGGGCTAGGTGGCAGATGGGCAGCGCGTGATGGGCTAACGGGGCCAAGTGGGAGATGGGCAAGTCAACGATCTTTTTTTTATGAAGAATTTTTTGTTTCTCTCCCTTCTTTACTTTTGCACGCAAAAGCACATAACACAACTTTGTGCAAATTTGCTCTTGAAATTTGGGGCTTTTTCCAGATTTGGTGCTGGACACACATAATAGTGATAGTTGACCCATAAATTGTAGACGTTGTGTGCAAGGCCTCAAAATTTTGGGGCTTTTCATGTGTAAGTGAAATTGTGCTCGGTTGAGCCAATTCCATTGAAATTTGTAAACTCTCGAACCCCAAAATTTGGGGCGTCTGCAGAATTCGTAAAGTTTCTGCAACATTTACCCGGATTTGATGCTTGGGAAGATGTATTGATGGAATTTGGGCAGATTTATTGTCAAAATTTTGGGGCTTTCCACATTGGTGATGCATTTTGAGTTGATTTGAGGCTTGACAGTGAAATTTGCAGCAGATTCTTTGCTGAGTGGGAGAAATTTGACTTTGGATGTTTCAAATTTTGTAAAAGGGCAGCTTCTCTTGGTATATGTATTGCTGAATGCTCATTATGCAGTGAAACAGTGGTATATACAACATTTGGGTTATTGCATTTGGGCATTATGGTGATGTATTACTGAAGTTGGAGTTGTTATTAATGCAAATGTATCAAATTTGATTCATGTATATGTTGTAATCAGTACTTGAGACTGAAATTGCAGCAAAACATTTGCTTCTTGGACACTTTGGAAATACAAGTATGTGTACTTGCTGTTACATTCAACAACCTTTCTATTGGCTGAAAGCATTCAATACTTTATTGCAGTTTTTTATTGCTGAAGATGGTTGAAAGTGCATTTGCATTTGACACAAAGAATCTCTTTGAGATTCATAAATTCGATGGCAATGGCTTTGATCTTTGGAAAGATCGTATGTAGGGTATACTCTTTCTAAAGGATTGTGATGATGCTTTTGTAGAATATAAGCCTGTTGCTTTGCCAAATGAGGATTGAGCTAAAATGAATATAAAGGCCATTACTTACATTAAAATGGTAGTCATAGATGATATCTTGGTTGATATAAAGGCGCTTGATACTGTCTATGCAGTTTGGGAGAAACTAAAGGCTACTCATGAGAATACAATTCCTATCAAATAGGTATATCTCATGCGAAAGTTGGTCAACTTGAAGCTTGATGAGTCTAAGCTTGCCTTAGAGCATTTGAATGTTTTCAATAGTATTTTGAGTTAGTTTAGGATGCAGGCTTGCCAGCTTTTGATCCTAAATTGAGGGCTATCTTCTTGCTCATGACTTTGCCCGATTCATGGGAAGCATTGGTTGTGTCATTGAGCAATAACCCCAACTTGACATTTGATGATATGTGTGGTTCTATTCTCAATGAAGAGATTAGACGTAAGGCAAGTGGGGAAAACAGTGGATCAACTTACAATGTAAGAGGAAGAACTGGAAAAAGATATAATGCTGCAAATAAGAATAAAAATTGTAGCAAAAGCAAGGAAAAACAACAAGATGTAACTTGTTATCAATGTGGTTGCAAAGGGCATAAAAAGCGCGATTACAGGTACTTTAAAAGGAAACAAGAACGCAAGAAGCATTGAGTTTGGGTTCCAAGCACGAAAAAGGTGCTACGCAGCCGGGATGTGGTATTTAATGAGTCAAAATTGCTAAAAAATGTCATATCTAATGACTCAAACAAAAAGAAGGTGAAATTTCAGCATGATCAGCCTCTTGAACAGCCATCAGCCGTTGAAAATTTAGCTCCATTTGATGCTGATTATGATAATCAGCTTATCATCATTGAGCCAGATGAAAATGGGTAGCAAAGGAATGTTGAAAATGAATTACAGCAGCCTAAAATTGTATTACAGCAACTTGAACATGCAGTTCAACACCCAAATAATGAGGTCATTGATATTCCTTTGGATATGGATCCATTACTTGATAACACAGATCATTGGGTAAGGTTTGCACGTGTCAGAAGACCTATACAAAGGTTTGATCCCTCTTTGGACTGCATTTTACTCACAAACGAAGGTGAGCTTCTTACGTATAAAGAGGCTTTATCATGTGAAATAAAGAAAAAGTGGGAGCTAGCTATGTAGGAAGAAGTGAAGTCATTGTATCAGAATGATACTTGGGATTTGGTTTCATTACCCAAGGATAGGAAAGCCATTCCTAACAAATGGGTCTATAAAATCAAATGTGTGGATGGCAAGCCCAAATACAAAGCCGGACTTGTGGCTAAGGACTATACACAAAAAGAGGGCATTGATTTTCAGAAAGTCTTTTCTCCTGTTGTCAAAACGACCACTCTTCGGGTATTATTTGCCATTGTAGCATCTATGGATGGTCTAGGCATACTGACTAAGATTAAATCATAGGGTAACCTTGCAGATTTTCTCACTAATAGTCTTACAAAGGCTCAACATGAGCATTGCATTAGACTTGTTGGAGTTGGTTAAAGGTTCGCTTAGGACCTTTAAGTGGGAGGTTGTTGGGTGTAAAGGCCCCTTATGCTGTCTCGTGTGTATATTACTTTACACATGTGAACTCACCCTTGCGGGTGTAAGTGTACCGTACCCTAAGTATAAATACATTCTTTTATTCTTTGTGTGTACTACACTGGTACACACCTATCTGTTGACTCTCACTCTCACACTCACTCACTGTTCACTAAACTCCTGCAGTACCTAGATCAATGTGTGTGTGCTCTCTTTGCTTTCGCTCGTACTCATCAAGAGTTAGTTGTAGGTCAATGAATAGGTGGTTGTCAGTTGTAGGGCCATGAACAGGCTGGTGGCAGCTTGTGAAGCTAGTGGTGATGGCTGGCAGCAAGGGCAGTGCCTCTTTGGATGTGGAGAGATAAAGGTATATTGGTGATGGTGATACTTGTGGATGCAAAGGGTAGGCAAAACGATACAAGGGATGAATAACAATGTGCAGACTAAGTCCCTTTTATAGAAATTGTTGGAGCTAGATATAGTCTTGTGTCTCAAAAGAAAAAGGTATTGTTAGTCTTGTTTTGCCACCTTGGACAACAAAACAAAAGTACTCCCAAGATATTTATCTACACCACAGGCTTGGGACTAGTAGCGTATTGGGGCATACTCGTGTCCCAAGAGTTGGCTCCCATACAACAAACCTACACCATCCCAATGTACGGATGTGATGGCCATCAAAGGTGTGGATCTTCTGGCATATGGCTGGGTTTAAATGTGAAGGATTAATGCCTCCTAGCCTCCTCTCATATGTATGTTCATCTTTGTGCAGGCTTTAGGTAAATGCTTTTAGTAATTTTAAAACAATGTGGAAGAGAAACAAAGCTTTTATGCTTTTTATGAGAGAATATTATGACGTCATGCTTTTGGAAGAAGCTTCTAAGAAGCTCGTAGAAGCTTTCCATTGATGATGTGCTTTTCAAACATCAATATGTTATACTCCACAATTAGCCATGCCTCATACTCAAACTAGCTGTCTGTCCTATCAAATCAGTGCCAATGCTGCCTGTGCAAAAGGAACACAGATTTTGCCCACGATCTGATGGTTCAAAAAATAAGGGTGCCATACCCAGAATGCCAACACTGTATGATCCATGCTCTTGCCAATGTCAACAAAACTGCTATATTATGGTGTTCATCTCTCCAGAACATAAAATGCCATGTATGATGTAGCAACAAGTCATTAGTCAACATGTTATGCCCATCATCCCCGTAGTTCATGTGTTTTCAGTCCAAAGTGCTACCATACATTAGCACAAATACACACCATGAGCAGCCAGCCTGTAAGTCCACAAAATATTGGATCACATGATAAGATGGCCTTACCCATGTTTGTGCATAAAATGATGAGAAGGGCAATGTGGGCAATGGCTCCACATATGCTGAATAATAGTGATCTGTCCGTAACAGCCAGATAATCTCCAATACATCCCTTGCTGGACAACAACTTTGCAATGACTTTAAAGTGTTCTCGGTAGGACAATTTGCTCCGACCAGGACAGTCAGTTCTGAAGTTTTGTTTGCAACATAGGAGGCCATGCTTCAAATTCCAAAGAAGTGTACGGATCTCTCAAAAAAATCTTGTGCAACACAGGAGGCCGTGCTTCCAAAGGAGTTTAAGAATCCCTCAAGAAAGATCTTGTAATTATGCTCACAAGAAAATGTATAAACAGGTTATCACTGTGCACACTTTTTAGCGGTACCATTGTTTATAGGTTGCAATCATTTTCTTGGATAACATTCTTTAATGCATATTCTGATGCCATATGTATTTTTTTCAGAGTTCCGTAAAATTTGTGGTCAAGTTGAGCTGTATTGCTTTACTGCAGATTGTAGTGCAGAGGTCCAGGAACTTCATGAGAAGTTCATGACAGAGGTGCAGGATAAAAGGACAATCCCATTGGCATTGATACGTGGGATTTTCGAAAAGTGCAGCAGTCCTGAAGATGCATCTTTAGCTTTCAAAGTGCTTCACAAACATCGAATCCATGTATATATCATACTCACCAAGTGTGGTAGTGTAGCCTCCATTGTTCATTAGGAATCCTTCTCTGAATTGGAAAACTGCGTAATGTTGCTTAGTCTGAATTTGTATTGCTTCTGTTCGGCTTATAAATATCCATATTTTCTTCTTTGGATTCTGCAGAGATCTTCAAGGTTACATATACTTGAAAACTTCAATGAATACATTTCTGCACTTGCAATTTCAGCAAGCTTGCGGACAAAATCCTATGATTTAGGTATGCTATGTTAAACCACAAAAGTATATAATTATGTGGTTTAAGATTTTAGCACATATATTCTCAGTTGGTACATTGGCTTTTCATACTCCAACATTAGGGGCTATACTAATGTATAATTCTTAGTGTGCACATACTGAACACAAGCCTAATGATCATTTGTACGAGTATTTTATTGATGCTTTTGAGGTCATTCTTAAAAGCATGATTTAGGTAAGATCATGATGAGACTTGGAATTTGGACACATTCAATTGCATTGGCATCACATAAGAAGTGACAAGTTGGCAGTCAGCTACTTGCTCTGTTTGTCTGGATATGTTTGTTGTTTTTAGGCAATCTGGATTAGGACAGTCCACAATTGCTCAATAGCAGAAGATCCACATTCTTGGCATCTATGGTGTGTTTGGTAAGAGGTTTTAGCTATGTTTTGCGACAAGGTAAGGATGAGAGGTGCCTTGAGGGATCTGCAGACGACCTTTTGGATTCTGACCCTAGATCTAGAGGATTTGTGCTACTTGCATTCCTGCAGCTTCACATAAAAATTGACAAGGCAGACTTACAAGCTTGAAGATTGCAGAGGTCACTTATGAAGTGAGTAGTGAGCAAATTTGCATAAGCTACATCTAGTAACACCTCAAACGCACACATGGGTTATTGAAGGCCTTGTTTACTTGTCTATTACACCAGGAAAATAGGTGGCATCTGAATGTAAGGAGCTTGCTGCTATTGGCAGCTTTGGTGTGTTAATCTTGCCACTGATTGGATGGCTGCAAAGACTTCAAATAAGGACGAAACCCTTGCAAACGAGTAAAGGAAAAGAAGTGGCATCTGAATGTAAGGAGCTTGCTGCTATTGACAGCTCTGGTGTATTAATTTTGCTACTGCTTGGATGGCTGGAAAGACTTCAAATAAGGATGAAACCCTTGCAAACGAGTGAAGGTCAGAAATAGCATTTATTCATGCATACCAGCCATACCCCAAAGTTGTAGCTAGTGGTACTTGGGTTGTCATGATGACGCAACAAGTACTACAACACAAAGTTGTAGCACTAGCGTAGGCATATTAGTACATGATCACCTTTTGTGTTGAGGCTTTGCTAGGTTAGTATGTTGCCACGAGTCAATCTGCCTTTGTAGGTTAAACCATTCCATTGGAACTGGCTCTCAAATCAGGAGCGTGGCTATGTAGTTGCTTAGGCAGAAACTAGTAAACCCTAAGCTAGGGTTCAACAAGTTAGATAATGTATTTATCAAATAAGACTTGCAATGGACCTCAATTGCCAAACAATCAGTCTTTAACAATCATCTAGTATTCCAAATCCTTGATGATCCACCCACATCCAATCATAGACTTGTTAGTATTACTTATGTCCTGGTTGAGAGCCTTGGGGAGGTATGGACTGATGATGGATTTGGCGATTTGAATTTGTTGTGACAACTTGTGTTAACACTAGACACCCTTTTGTCCCAAAGGTGATGGCCTAACAATTTAGCACTTGGGCTCACAATTGTAAGGTTGTGGATTTAAGTCTCACAGGGTGCACCACTTGGTTGGATACCTATGGTCACGTGGTGTGTTGGGGAGGTATGGACTCATGATGGATTTGGCGATTTGAATTTGTTGTGACAACTTGTGTTAACACTAGACACCCTTTTGTCCCAAAGGTGATGGCCTAACAATTTAGCACTTGGGCTCACAATTGTAAGGTTGTGGATTTAAGTCTCACAGGGTGCACCACTTGGTTGGATACCTATGGTCACGTGGTGTGTTTGTGTAAGTCTAGTCTCTTGCCCACTCACACTCTTGGTTGGTCTTCCTCCTTGGTAGGGTCATGGAGGAGGAGGATCCCAGTGTGAGCAAGCTCTGTTGTTCATTTGGCTTTCAAGTTATCCTATTGACACATAGGAAAAATGGCATTGTGGCGCTTACCTGCTTTGTTTCATGATAGTAGACCCGTGAATTCACTTTTAGACTCTCTTTTGAAGTATTTTTACTTCTTTTCTGCCAATTTAGGACTATGAATAAAGCCATACCAATGTATTTCTCGCGAACTATGAAGAAAGCCTTAGTTTTCCTCTTGCCTACTCTCCAATTTGTAAAGAACTACTTGATCTTGTTAATAGCAACAAGGGATCTGCTAGAGGGGACATGAAAATTGGATGGGGGAATGCCTAGTATCCCATCCACAACACACATACCGCCCACCACCACACACACATTACTCCTCCCATCCCACACTGGCCCCCAAAAAATGCCACACATCCCCCATTCTTGCACATAAACATGTGCAAAATTAGCAAACTCTCATAGCAAATAGGACCCAACCAACTCCCTCCCTGGCCCCCTTGAAAAAAAAACCCACAGGCACAGAGTTCTTTGAAATGGAAAACAAAAGTGCATATGTATAGACACACATGCTCTATGATAGTAAACATCCACTCAACACATCACATGCATACATTCGAGGATATAAATTTAGAAATTAAAATGCTATTTATATATACACACCGTCCCACCCCCTTCCCTGTCTTCCCTGTCTTGTGCTTTTGGCCATGCTTTCTCCATGTTACTACTGTTGTAGATTGCCAAAAGAAGTGCATATACTGCACTAAGACTAAGGTATCTAGTATCTCATAATTGATAGAGAATGCAACTATTTTGTATGCATTCCTATATGGGAAAGTTTCTATATATAAGTCTAGCAAGACTATATAACTCCCTCCCTGGCCCCCTTGAAAAAAAAAAACCCACAGGCACTGAGCTCTTTGAAATGGAAAACAGATGTGCATATGCATAGACACTGATGCTCTATGATAGTAAACATCCACTCAACACATTACATGCATACATTTGGGGATATAAATTTAGAAATTAAAATGCTATTTATATATACATGCTGTCCCACCCCCTTCCCCGTCTTCCCCGTCTTCTGCTTCTGGCCATGCTTGCTCCATGTTACTACTATTGTAGATTGCCAAAAGAAGTCCATATACTGCACTAAGACTAAGGTATCTAGTATCTCACAATTGATAGAGAATGCAACTTTTTCGTATGCATTCCTATATGGGAAAGTTTCTGTATATAAGTCTAGCAAGACTTTATAACTCCCTCCCTGGCCCCCTCAAAAAAAAAAAAAAAACCCCACAGCCACAGAGTTCTTTGAAATGGAAAACAGATGTGCATATGTATAGACACACATGCCCTATGATAGTAAACATCCACTCCACACATCACATGCATACATTTAGGGATATAAATTTAGAAATTAAAATGCTATTTATATATACACGCCATCCCACCCCCTTCCCCATCTTCCCCGTCTTGTGCTTTTGGCCATGCTTGCTCCATGTTACTACTATTGTAGATTGCCAAAAGAAGTGCATATACTGCACTAAGACTAAGGTATCTAGTATCTCACAATAGAGAATGCAACTATTTCGTATGCATTCCTATATGGAAAAGTTTCTGTATATAAATCTAGCAAGACTATATGAAATAAATTTAATAATTGTTTTTTTCAAGAGAGTTTTTTTTTTTCCCCATTCAGTGGAAAGAATAATGAGCTTATCCTGCATTCCAGAGAAAGTCTCAACCTTCACAAATCGTCTTCCCTATAGTCCTTGGCCTTGCTGTTGGGTGTCGAGCTATCATACACTGGTGCCTGGTGCAAATATTGTGCATTACTAGCATTTTCAATAGGTGTTTAATCTACTAAACCATACCCATTCACTTGCACATCTTGCATTCCTGTAGTGCCATGCTCATTAACATGCGTTTCACTTTGAAAACCTGGATGCTTATCAACATAACCATACATAACATGGTGTGCATTGTGGTTCCTAGGGCCCAAACAAACCTTGCTTAGCTGGTCCTTCGGCTTGCATAGCTTGAAACACTAAACCAGATGCACATATGGCTTTGGCATAACTTACTGGCCTTGATTCATTTGCTGCAAATAATTACTTTTAGCATTCAATTCAGCACAAATCACTGGAGTGGAATTTTGCAAGGAACCACCTTGCATAGTAGGTGAACAAATGGTTGTCCATTAGTTTGCATAGGATGTATGGGCTGTCCTTGGAAATACTCCATGCCCTCGTGGTGAACTCTATCTCTTTCCTTCAGTCTTCAAGGAAGGATCCATTAATTCAGCAAATTTGGGACTCTTCAAAAGTTGAATAAAAGTCCCAACCGCATCAGAAAGTTGAGCAAATGTGTTAGCTGCACTGATCAACTATGCTTTGAATAATGCATCTTCTTCATCTTCAGTCTTCTCCAACTCAGAAACATTCACATGCATATGCTGATCCACTAGCTGTCCATCCAAAGCATCATTGATATGCTATGATTCTCCTCTCTTGGATGACATTAGATTATCATGCAAGTCATTACTTTGAAATATCTTTGTTGAACTGAATTGCTGAAATCTGATTTTAGTGCTTCCATCAGAGACAACTATAGCCTCACCTCCTTAAAGAAGATTTGATGTCCTAGCAATGGAACCATGAAATCGACCTTCACATTTGCAAAGGGCAGTAACTTAACTTGCAAAAGCTCTTAATTAAGCCGCAATTTCAGCAAGAAATCACTTCATATGTGGAGCTAGAATGATCCTGCTTAGAAACAAAAGACATAGATTGGGCCCAAAGCTTGGCATCTGTTACGGTATTTCTTTAAGATTACTAGAGCCATTCAATTCAAGTACAAAGTGGCTGATCTGCTGTGAAACCCAAAGTTTGAGCCACTTAGAATCTCTAACCAACAATTTGTTTTCATACTTGCTCTTCACAAATCAGTTCAGGCTTGCCTGCTCAATAAATCACGAGTTGCTCTAATCAATTGTGATTAATATCCAGAGTTGATGAGATCTGCCATGAAAGCTTTAATGTTTGCACAATCTCTTCAAAAGTGATTTTTTGCGTATACCAAGACTGTTGCCTACGGCAAATTTTGTGCCCTATGGAGAGTGAAATTGCTGCATACAACCCTAGACAACAAGTCTGTGCCAAATAGAGAAGCTTCTAGCTGTTGCTAGTATCTAAGCCTAAACCTTGGTCATATGACCCATACTTAATACTTTGATTGAGGCTTTGGCACTAAGTTTCAAAAGCCCTAGTTATTTGAATGTGCACTTGCACATTAAATAATTAATTGATATGCAAGTTTCAACTATTGAATCTATCTCTAGAATGAGAAATGAGCTTAATGATTTAATTAAACTTCACGAAGATTTTTAATTAAAATGAACTTTAATTTTGGTATTCCTAGCTCTTGGCATGGTGAGCATTGCATAGGCTTCAGCACATCCTCTGTATTGATATCATCCTGATTTGTCGATGAAATATTTGTATATCTTGTAGGCATTTTAGCATTTATTTGGCCAAACAAATCATTAATCCATATCCAATCTGGTATGAGGGAGAGAGAAAGGGGGGTAGAGGGGAAGGAGTTCAAAAAGGACAAAGGAAGAAAATGAAGAGGAGGAGAGGGTGCTTTTGCTGGTTTCTGGGGGGTGGGGTTGGGGGACTGAATTAGGTCTTCTCTAATGGTTTAGTTTTTCCCTCTTATATGTCTATTCCTACAGCAACCTTTTCTTGCTTGGTAATGAAGTAAGGAAGTCTTCTGACTGCGTGTTGTTGTGATCTAACTAATAAGGGTTGCAAACACTTTGGAAGAACAACTTTTATGGGCTCTCACCATCATTAAGGTCTGCGCATCTGTTTTTGGTGAGTTTGTGTCCTTTCTTAAATGTGCTTGTTCTGTGCATGATTGATCTGCCCAGTGCAGACTCCAGAGCAACAGTGCACTGCAATACTAATGCCAGTGTTACATGAACAACAATTCAGAATCACGCCAGACAAGAGAAAGATGCGAAGCTTATGCTGAAGACATTCAAAACAATGCTCAGCAACTCGTTGCTTCCTACAACACAGACAGCAGACATGATGCTAAGGTTTGTG
Organism: Lygodium microphyllum; assembly: GCF_053477565.2. NCBI lineage: Eukaryota > Viridiplantae > Streptophyta > Polypodiopsida > Schizaeales > Lygodiaceae > Lygodium > Lygodium microphyllum. Next base: position 118,683,970 of record NC_141160.1, read on the forward strand.
AGAAGCAGACATGCTGCAGAAGTATTTAATGCTTTTGAATAAGTTCAATATTGGCTGGCATGGTAGGTCTTTTCAGCATTTTTGGGCAGTTGTTGAGTAGGTATTCTGTGTTGGCACTGTCAAAGCATTTGCTATTTCTGGTTCATAACATGTGTTTTCAGTATCGACTGGAAATGTAAGGTAAAATTACCATGGGGAAAATACTCATTTCACCATGTTAGCTGCTTGATGTACCGTACAGGACCTGCAAAGACAATGATGAGTTCGACTTGATGTTTAAGCTGACACATGAATTTGTAGAGAATGGCGTCAATTTGAGCTCTGCTGCTTTTGATATTGTCATATCCACAGCTGCCAATCATGGTTTGATTCCTTGCCCTTCCCTTTTTCCAGTGTTCTTTTTGCAATTACCTTTGTATCATAATCATTGTGCTTTGTTGTGCAAGTATGCTGAAGGCAGGTGCTGGTTCAGCTTCAATTGACTTTTTCATCCCTTAAGTTTTCTTTAAGACACTAAATTAATATCTTGTAGTAATGTTATTAAAATTGATTTCAGTTGTTAGCATTGCCCTGTTGGGGCATATGCTCTTACAATGGTATGGAGGGAAGGTGAAGCATTATTCAAAGATTACTAATAGTTTTCTTGAGTTAAGAGCTGATTTTGTTCAGCTTAAGAACAATTTTTGCCTAAACCTTCTCCTTCTTTTTAAAATTCAAAAACAACTATTAGCTTGTAGCTTTTGAGACAGCAGACTACTTGGGAATTAAAGCAATTCGACTTTGTGTGTGTGTGTTTGGGGGGAGGGGGTGTGAAGAAAAGCTGAAGAAAAGCAAAAGGGCAATGCTCCAGAACACACACCATGTGCACCTGTGAATGCCTTATAATCTTGATGATTTTCACCTGTCTCTTGAATTTTTGTATGTGATCTCAAGTTTTAAGAGTTGCAATGTTAAAACTTTGTCTTTGGCAAGCGAGTCTTGAACTGCTCCAATCTGTCTTGATATAGCTGCTTTCTCATCCCTACTCACCCTCTCCCTACCTGTTTCCTTTCTTCAATTAGTAGGACTTCTTAAGGTTGAACTCTTACCATATCAGCTGATGGAGCTTTGTGTTTTCTTTTTCCGCCCTTTTCTTCTTTGGACGGGAAGGGGGACAGGGTTTGGCAAGGTTCATATTTACAAGAGCCTGTATGCGATGCCAAGAAAAGTGACCAAATGTGCTATAAAACATGCATCTGCAAAGGATCCTGTGTGTGCCCAATGGTATCAAAGGTGGCACAAACTGTCCAAAAGAACTGAAATGCTTTTATTTTTCCCTTTGTCAAGGTGGATGGATATTACTTCTCTGAAGTGAAGAGTCAAGAATAGTGCTGCTTCACTGTGAGAGGGAGAAACACTTCCACCTATACAGGCAAGGGTAACTCATTAGCACTTGATTATTTTTGGTTGCTGCTCATGGCCATATTATGCGCCATGCCATATAACATGGTTGCTAGCCAAAGAACTGTTGCTTGTGTTCAAGGCATTCACTTCTTATCTCGGATAACTCCTAGCCACCTAATGTGCATCTTTCATCAACCTTATTTAAAACCTGCTGTTTACTGATCTGGGACCCTACTTAGGCCAAAGCCACTGCTTTTGAAAGGACTTCTTATTGTAGTTATGGTCTTACTGTGACACGTTCCTTTGGCAGTGCTTGAAGTGCTGGCCCTAGATGGAGTGTCCTAACATGAGTAGCTGATGGAACTTTAGATGGAACAAAAAGCATGGGTGCTTAGAGAACTTGTTTATGCACACCAGCCAACTAAAAAAAGAAAAACCAACACTCTGTTGGGTGTCTTTGCTCGCATTTTAGAGATAATACTAGATTATATACCCTAAACAGGAGAATCTAGTGATACTTTGTTGTGCCACTCTGCTGCTTTGCTTTGAGTCCTCTTTACTGCATTTCTTTATATAAGTATCTACCATGGATTTCAGCAACATCTATGCCCTATCAGGTAAAATTCTCTCCAGGTCCTCTGAACCCTAATAAGGATTGGAATCTAAATTAATCATTCAAAGGGGAGCATTTGTGTTTCTTTGATCAAAACATATGCATAATTGACATATGCATTCCCTGATATATTCCCTTACCTACTCTGGTTTCTTCTGATCCTTATTGACCCTTGTTCTGAAGACAATGATAAAACATGTACCTAGGTTCAATCATCTACATGCATTAACAGATCAAGCTTGGACAGTAAGGGTGTCATTGCTTGAGATGTAATTGATCTATCATTGAACACTCTCTGGTGTTGTGGCTGTGAAGAAATCATTCAAAGGATCCCTTTGAAGGGGCATGGTGTCAGCTAAGGTTTCACATGTTTATATGGAGTGATTCATGTGTCAATAGTATCTCTTACTTTCTCATGTGAATGTGTTTGGATTTTCCTTTGCAGTATTTCAAAATCCTTCACACTGTTAAAAAACTTTTATAGTTTGTCCCACGAATTGCAAGGTTCTTTAGCTCTCTGCTAAATGCTGGTGTTACCTCTTACAGGATCTGTTGAAAAGGTTTTGAAGGTACAGGGATGGAGGGAAGGAGCTGGTTTAGAACATACAATTGCAAGTGCTTTTTCTGTTGCCAAAGTAAGTTGAGATTGTGTGTATTGTCTCGTAGCACCAAGCTGGCTGTAATGGACCGATATGTGATGCCCTTTCAAAGCTCAACTGAACCTAACTTGTTTTTTGAAAATACATTTTAAAACCGGCTGTAGTATCTTACATCAATCAGGTTGTGTAGGAGATTTTCACTTTGAAAATGAATCCAAAATGTTAGTGGCGCCATTAAATTAAGGAAACTTTTAATGCTAAGGACCTGTACTTACTAGAGATAATGCTTAATGTGCAAGTTTGGTTGATGTTCTGTTTTTGGGCCAGTTTTGGCAGAGGCTTTGGTTCACAAGCCGGAAACAAACTATACACAAAATGAGTACATCCAACGACACTAGCAATTCAGATAGCTGCAACAAAGCACCCAACACTATATGATGTAAGGGGTACAAGCACATAGCTAGGCATGTTGCCAAGGTTTTTGGTTTTACTATGTGGGACCTTTGCCAATAGATAGTCATTGCTTTGGGTGATGGCTAATTTATCAGATGGGTGCCAAGTTAGCCTTCCTTAATTACACCCCCCAGGAGGAGGTATACGAGGAGCAGGTGCATGATCTTCTTGTGCAGCAATTGGAGGACCATGCATACTGCTAATGGAAAGCTCTCTATGGGCTGAATTAGGTGCCTTTGGGCTGTGTGTAGGGTGTTGGTTGCTCGAATGGTTTCAGGTCATTGCATGGTAAACCCAACCTCTATGCATGGCCGATGGTATGTTGGTCACCTTCGTTGTTCTCCAAGCTGATGACATCATTACTCTCTACTCTCATGACATGATCCCCACACAGAGCCACAATGAGGATGTAGCTCACACGGAGTCTCTCATTTGCATCCTATTGTTATTTAAAGACTTTTCTCTTGGCATTTGGTGGGTCTTTGTGTATAGCTCAAGATAGCGACCAGTGAACATCTCTGCAAATAGTCTTGCAAGTGTCCTGATGGGAATGTTGTTCTCATGGAACCATTGCAGTTCCACTTCCAAATGACAAAGTCTAAATGATCTCATTGGTTATGTACCCTATATGGGGATGTGTGGAGCACTGGAGCATTCCGGCTGTGATGTATACTCATCAATCTCATTATGTTGCCCACTTGATGCCTCTTGGACTTGCTGGATTTGCTCCATCTAGATTGCCTGGGCAGCACTTTTGTCCTAGTAAGGCCTTTCCTCTTGATTCGATCTTCCCGTTCAGTGCTTCTATTGAGGTTTTGGCTGACTCTCTCCTGAAGTTTCAGGTGAATTGCATTTATATAGTGATCCTTACCTATATGCCATGCCATGTGTTCATGAAGAACTTGTCTTTTGAGAAAGAGCGATGGAGGGAGTGTTGTGCCTACGTCATGACCCCTTCTTCTGTTACTGTAGCCTTGTGATTTTTGCAGCCTTTTGGCTCCATGTGTTGTTTTCTACCTGTCTTTGAGTCTGCTTGGTTGGTCAGAAGGCCCTTTGTAAATATTCCAATTCATTAATTCAAACTTCTTCTCTCTCTCTCTCTCTCTCTCACACACACACACACACACACACACACACACACACACACACACACAGAGAGAGAGAGAGAGAGAGAGAGAGAGAGAGAGAGAGAGAGTGCTTTATGGCAGGTCCATGTTCTACAAGGGGAGGTTGACACTGCAGTGGAACTTATTTTGTCACATTGTCAGGTCTGCAAGATGTTCTTGTTTATCTTTTAATGATATTCATGATTTGTTAGTTGTGCACTATGAATGAAACGTTACTTTTGTGGTCAGGATTTGTTGAAAGCTGGTAAATATGTTTCCAAGTTGGTGAGAGTATGGCCATCTGAACTCTTGTCAAGAGGAAAATTGGATGAGGTAGATATTTTGTACATTGATTTGGTTGTATATTGCAGGTCAATGCTAGATGATCTTAAGTTAGTGGTCTCAGCTCCATTTTGCTTTGTTGACAGCATTCGCTGGAGGACCTAAAAGCAAATGTGGGGTCTTTCTTGAAGGACCTTTCAAGAAAGCAACGTTCCCTTGCAGTAGATATTGAACAATTTGGCAAAGGAGAAGAGTCAAGTTGAGTGAAAACTTCACTGGCTTGTGAAGGACTTTGTTATGACATGTTGATGGGACATAGTTAACTTTTTTGTTTGATTGATCTTCCCTACCTTCGACTTTACTTTTTGTGTCGAAAGAAAGAGGTAGACCCTTACTGTGAGAGGAACTCTGTATGCCATTTGATTAGAGACAATGGAGCAGTAAAGACTTGTCAATCCAGTTATTGGAGTCTAGAAGCCTCTTTGGGAGTAAGTATAGCAAAAGTCGGCCTATTGGCCAAATACCAAGAACCTGCAAGTTGGGCCATAAGCTGCAAATGCAGATTGTTGATAAAAGGCTCAGAGGTGTGTCCACTCTTGACGACAACGAACATGAGGTAGCTGGGAAAAAGAGGGCCCGTTGCAATTCTGAACATAAGCTGCTGCATGTCTCACACGGGCATGCTGCATGTGCATGCACGTGTGCACCTGCACACGCATGTGATGTAACACATGCACATGCATGCAGATGGTATGTATTGAGAACATTCTCCATACAGCAGGGCTCTATGTTACTATCCACAGTTTCTTAACAGACTATTGATGTGAAAGTTGTAAAGGTTCTTCATTATCATCTGCTTAATGCCACTGACTCATTTTTTTTTGTATTATGCAACTTCTTGGATGTATCTCAAAGGCTAGTCAATTATTCTTAGATGGTGCTCATCATGGAGAATTGTTTCATGTGACCTTAAATTGATTTATGTTTTAGCCTCCCCAATAGTGAAATCTAGTACTTTTTAGTGTTGATTGACACTAGCTATATCTGACCAAATTTTTGGAAACGATTCTTGTTGAAAGTTTTCGAATTTTGATAGCACTAGGTCCAAGTATAAATTCGTTGTGATTTCTGATTGAATACATCTTTCACACTTCAGTAGGTTATTATTGTATTACTGAAATTTTTTTAGAAGCCTTCAATGCTTCACAGTTGAGTAGCTGGTCACAAATTTTCAATAAAGAGCATGGCACTGTTTTTCTCAAACCGAGTATAATCTAGGGTATATGGTTTGAGCAAAGTAGGGTTGTTGACTTATCATTGTTTGAAGCTGAGAGATAAGACTCACTTTTGGTACCTCCATTGGCTTCATTAAACTCTGTGCACTTCGGCTCGTACAAACTTGGTTATTCAACTTGAGATGAATATAGAGGTACGATAGTTGAATATGAGAGAGAGAGAGAGAGAGAGAGAGAGAGAGAGAGAGAGAGAGAGAGAGAGAGAGAGAGAGAGAGAGAGAGAGAGAGAGAGAGAGAGAGAGAGAGAGAGAGAAAGTGTTTACGTTGGAGAGAGAGAGGGAGGAGAGAGAGAGAGTCGATGGCGCCCGCTCGTGACCTGCCGCCGGTGCAGATTCCGCATCATCCGTTGCCTGGTTCCTCGCGTGTGCAGACGGCATAGGCTGTCGCCCGTCCGTCGGTCGTTCTGGCGGTTTAGGTTCCGGCTGTTGTCCTTCCGCCTCGTCAGCCTTCGTTTCGCGCGTCCTGCTCCTGACGCCCTGCTCCTGACGCCCTGCTCCCGACGCCCTGTCCACGGCCGCCCTTGACGCCCTGTCCCTGACGCCCTGTCCACGGTCGCCTGCCCCTGACGCCCTGTCCACGGCCGCTGTGTCCCCCGCCCTGCGTTTGGACGGCCCATCGCTTGCGCCCCACACCCACCTGAGCTGCGACCTCTGCGCCTGCCTCTCGCCCCTTCGCCTTGTCAGTTAGGGTTTCGCTGCTGACGGATCCCTGCCCTGCGCCCCAGCCTGTCCTGTCCTGCCGTTGAGACCGCCAGGCCTTTGTTTCGCCCTTCTGCCCCTGCACGGTGACAGGTAAAGCTCTGCTTTCATTAGCTGTCCTTGCAGAGTACACCCCTGGACAGCGCCCCTGTACAGAAAAGAGGGAGAGAGAGAGCGGGAGAGAGAGAGGGTCAGTCCTCCTTCGAGATCAAATCGTCATACACGATGGCTGGTTTGGATCTGGATTTCATAGACCGAATAGTGGCAGCACTTGGCCCGGATTCTGATGCTGAGGAACCTGAGGATATGGTTCCGTGCAACGAAGAGATGCCCCCTGGTCCCGACATCCAGCCTGCGGGTAAACGTACCAAGCATACTTCGGAAGAGATAGGTGTTCATCAGGATCGTTCCTATGCTCAGGTTGCTTCAGATTCTGTGGACTCTCAGGATGTTGAGTGGGAGCATTTGCTGGAATTTGCCAACACTTTGCTTGGCGATTATGTTCAACATAATCAGGAAGTCTTTTCTGACTCTGCACCTGACGATGTTTTGGAAGCCACTGTGGACCCAAAAACTGTCCTACGCTCCTTTTCGGTGTTTTATGATCGCGCTGTGATACTCTTCTTCACTGGTCGAATCCCGCTGCTTTCCCGTATTCGCCAGTGGCTGCACAGTCTGCTACAAGGGGAATGTGTTGAAGAGATTTTTGTTGGCTCCTGAGGTTTTTTTGAGGTCCTGTTGAAATCGGAGACGCACCGTGCTGCTCTCCTGTCTAAACTGCCTTTGTTTTTTGATCGCCGGTTGGTTCATGTGGTTCCATGGCGCCCAATGGCAGATTTTCAGCGTCTGCTGCAACGTGAATGCCCTATGTGGGTAGAAGTGGAAAATTGTCCGGCTGTTTATTGGCCACTATTGAAGGATGCTATGGCCGCTGTGGGCACTGTTCTGGTCCCTCCCAGTCTCAGGGTTGTGAATCGCAACCGCTTGTGTATGTTATGGGACACTGCAAGAAAAAGGCCTGCTTGGTTACGCCTCAATTGCTCTGGCATGCATCCGTTACACTTTCGTTTGAAATGGGGCAATTTTGCAGGGCACTGCTTTTCCTGTGGACAGTTGGGGCATTTTATGGCCGAATGCCCGGAACAGCAACACACTTCCGATGTTGGCCATGTTGCGCCGCCCATGGAAGATATGGTGTGTGATGCCCCGTCGCTAGATACTATCCACCAGCCCCAAGTTCTGGCCAAAGGTAAACAACAGGTTTCGGGTCTGGATTCCCGTGCCACTGATTGGGCTGAAGTACGTGTAAAAAAAGGCAACAGGGTTGTTGCTGGCATGGAGAATACTGTGCCTACTACCTCACAAGATTCCATGCGTACATATATGCGCAGGAAGGAAATGTTGTCTTCCGAGCGCTCTGCTCCTGCTATAGTTTCCTCTGCTCCCTGTCATCAGCCCGCCAGGAAAATGTATTCGGATCGTCCAAAGGGTTCCCCTGCTAAGCTGGCATTTGATACCAGAGGTAACGTCATTACCCCGTGGGGCTGTCGTTATCCTCGTTCCAACCCCAAGCCAGCAGATATGCCGTCTACTTCCAAATCTGGTCCTCAGAACTCTTTTGCAGTGTTGGCGGATATCTTGGACGAGGGAGTCCTGGACATTCTCGTCGACAAAGTCAAATCGAGGCAAGCTGTGCCTCGTACTTGATTTTGTTTTAAATACACATGAAAATAGCCACGTGGAATGTGCGAGGAATTTGTTCTCGTCACAAGCAACATGCCATGTGGACTGTATTGCATGAAAATCAGTGGGATGTCCTGTGCGCTGTTGAGCACAAGAGTCACGGTGAAGCCGGAAAAGTGGTGGATTGCCATGGCTTTCGATTGTTTTATGCAGGGACACAGGCCATGCATTATTCGGGTGTGCTCATGATTGTACATGACAAATATCAGTCGGTTCTTATTAAAAATGATGTTCATGGCCGCTTTTTGGTGATTGGAATTTTATTCTAAGGGGAAATCTTATGGTTACTTGGCCTCTATGCTCCGAATGATTCGTTATCTCGTCGGGAGCTTTGGCAGACTTTGCAGACCTCCTTGTCACTTGGCAGACGGGGCTTCTTCATGGGGGATTTCAATATGTGTGTTGATTCTTCCCAGTCCACATCGGAGCATTCGGTAATGGATGCGCCGGAAAGTCGTATGTGGCATGAGTTGGCTCTTGCTGTTCTTAAGCAAGATCTCTGGTCCTGGCTACACCCGTTTTCTACAGGGTTTACTTTCCATTCTGCCCAGTATGCAACAACATGGTCGCGATTGGACCGTTTATATATCATGCAGAATGATGATTTTCTTCTCGAGATGCTTGAAATAAAAGTGTTGCAGCAATATGCCTTGTCGGACCATTTCCCTCTGCAGCTCGAGCTGCTTACACAACCCATTGCACCTTTCAAGCAATTTCTGGAGAGACTCCCTTTGCGTTTCAACTCGTCTTACTTGAAGCATGCAATCTTTCAGGGCTATATGCAGCAATTTATTGATAGATTCTTCTTGGACTTCTCTTCTCAGGGCACTGCGTCATTTGAAACATTGCTCTCTAATGTGCAGCGGGTTGCTCGGCAGTATGGAATCTATCATGCCTCTCTTTGTCGGCAGCGTCGCAAGGCAGCAGAGGACATGTTGGTTTTGGTTCGTTCTCTGCTGGTGGACACTCCGGATGATGCATTTCTGCTCGCATTGGCCATGCGGGTGGCTGATCTTATTAAAGAATTCTAGTTGAAATCATATCAGCAGGCCAAACTGCAACATCTGACGGAGACTTTGCAAGATAGTGCATGTCAGACCCATAAGTTCTTTCGAGCTCTCCATGCCTCTCCTGCTCGAGAGAATATGACCAGACTCGAGGATGCAGAAGGCCACCTTATCTTGGATCCGCAGACTATTGTGCATATGTGCAGGAATTATTTCCGTGACCTTCTCGGTTCCACTTCTCCACCTTCAGCCCAAATTACTCAGGCCCGTTCGGTTTTTTATGACCTGGTCCGCAATCAGCTTCCACAGGACATGCAAGCTACTATGGAGTCAGATATTTGTGAGGTAGAGGTTATGGACGTCTTGTTACACTTGCCCAAGGATAAAAGTCCGGGTTGGGATGGTCTCATCAATGAGTTCTTTGAAGGTTTTGCTACCCAACTGGCGAAACCATTGCAGGCTTTGTTTCAGCAGGTGTGGGAAACGGGGATCATGCCTTCCTCATGGAAAGAAGGCCTTATTAAACTGCTTCCAAAAGTTCCTTCGCCATCTAAGTTGACATAGTGGCGCCCAATTTCTTTGATGGGTTCAATGTACAAAATCTTTTCCAAAGTAATGGCGAATCGGCTCCATAAGCATCTCCCGGCCATTGTGCACCCTCTACAGTATGGTTTCATTAAGGGCCGAAATATTCTGCACAATGTATTGAATGCTCAACTGGCAATTGATTATGCAAGGCATTCTAATTAGGAGGTAGTACTGATTCAACTGGACTTGGAAAAGGCTTTTGACTATCTGGACTGGTCTTTCATTGTTGAACTTATGTCTGCTATGGGCTTTGGTCCTCGGATGTCTCGTCTAATATACACCATTAGCGCTGCAGCGTCTTCGCGAGTCATGCTGAACGGAGGTGTTACTGAGCCATTTGTCCTTGCCCGCTCTGTCAGACAAGGGTGCCCTTTGAGGCCTCTATTCTTTGCCCTTGCGACACATCCAGTTCTTTCGATGTTATCTCATATGGCAGCCTCTTCTCAGTTGGCCGGACTGTCGCTTCCTACAGGACAACACTTCATTAGCCAATCCCTGGCGGATGATACTTTTATGATTTTGCGTGCGGACAAGGATAACCTTCGAAGAGCATTGGATGTTTGGGGCCTCTTTGGTCAGGCGTCCGGCCTTCGTATCAATGCGCTCAAATCAGCCATTCTCAACTGCACGGAGTCGGATTTGCAGTCCTTGGACTGGCAGGGTCTGGTTGTTCCTCGTGGCTCCATTGTCTGGCACCTTGGGTACCCTTTGGGTGTTGATGTTCCCCCAAAGCAGCTTCTGCAGTGGATTTCTCAGAAAATGGTGGCTAAGTTTATGTATTGGAAATCTCAAGCCTGGCCCTTCCATGTTCGCCTCAAAGTGGCCCAGACAATTATGTTGCCAATGCTCACATATTTCTTGCCATTGTTTCCCTGGACTACTACGACTCTGAATGCTCTTACTCAGTCTATTCGTTTCATGCTATGGAATAAGGACTCATTGCATGCAGGTATTTCCTGGATCTCTTGGTCGCATGCGTGCACCCCCAAACGCATGGGTGGCGGAGCTATTTTAGATGCCCAAACTCACATGCAGGCACTCCGTTGGTCTCTTTTTCGCGCCATGTGCTCGGATCATCATCCATGGGTCGATATAGCCCGTTATTTCCTTGAGGGCCATGGGCTTTTGCATGGCAATACCCAAATTCGGAGTTCTTGGTGGCATGTTCTTAATGCTGATTCGCGGTTCTCCAGTTCTTCTTCGTCGCTGCTTACTCATTTGGTATGTTCCTGGAAACAGGTCCTCTAGAAGGCTCAGTGGCATCCAGCGGAGGATCGCTTAGCTACTAACTCTTTTCAATTGGAATTGCTGGCAGTCTTGCGTTTACTTGCATGGGAAGGTAAACATGAGCTTAGACCACAATTCAACTGGATGGCCCGTTTGGGCTTATCTTCAGTTGCGGATGCCACCCTTGCCAGTCGCAATGTGCTTATATCTTTTCGTACAGCTAGGAGGCTTTTCAGGATCCCTCGTGGATATAGGCCTTTATGGGAACAGCTTTTGAGGGTGCTCCAGAGCAGACGACCCTTTCCTGCCCTTGCTTCGGATCATCCCTGGCAGGATTGGGACCTACAAGGCCGGCTGACTTTAAGCAAAGCTTCTGCTAACCAAGTGTATCATATTCAGATTAAAGATCATCAATGGCTAGTTACCGAAGCGAATGCTTAATGGGGATTACGTAAATCCCGGTCATGGTGGAGGGCAACTGTGATGGAGGGCTGGTTTAACAAGACACCCTTCAAATGTAAAGTCTTTCTTTGGAGAGTGATGATTGGTGGTCTTCCGCTTGCTTCGGCTCTTTCCAAGCGACGAATCTCCAATGGCAACTGTTTCTTTTGCACCACTGCTGTGGAATCCGCCCGCCACCGATTTATTTCTTGCCCATCGCAAAGAAAGTCTGGTTATTTTTGTCGGCTGTTTGGCAAGGAGTGGTTGGTTTCACCCTGCGCCCCTTTGATTGGGTTTTCGGGTAGCCCAAATACCCCACTCCTGCACAGCCACATATGAAGCTCATGTATCATTTTCTTCGATATTGGGGTTGTTGGCATAACTGGACCATTCGGAATGCTTTTCTTTTTGACTTCGCCTATAATGTTTAGCGGCATATTGCGAGGCTTAAGGGCCTCTTGTATTGGGAGTTGGATCTTCTCCAGCATTCTGATTTGCTCTCTAGGGAGGACTTACGTCCCTGGCATATGGCAATTTCCTCTGCATCTTTGCCATGACGTTGTAACTTGTAGTACTTAGAACCTCTTCACATGATGGCTTAGATTGTCGTCATGTATCTTGTAATCAAGTAATCTTGTACTTTTTTTCGTAATTAATACAATTACCTTTTACGAAAAAAAAGACAGAGAGAAAGCGATCCCGCCATGGCGCTTGTCACAGACCTGCTCGACCTCGACATCGCTGACTCTGGCAAGATCCTCGCAGAATATATCTGATCATGCAGGGACTGGCAACGCGGACCTTCTGCCCTTCGTCGCTTGATTGGGCTGCAGCAGCACCCGCCAGCCGCTCAGCAAAGGAAAAAGCGGGTGACAGTTTGGTGCCCCCCACCTGACTCGTCTCGTGATTGCACTACCCTGAGGCCCGCGCCTGTTGCAGGAACAACACGACACAGAATTAGAGGTGTCAATCCTTTTGCAGACCGGCCAATTCGTCAGCAACTGTCAGGCAAATTAGGGCGGACACGAGCGGCAGTGCAGAATCAGAGGCGTCAATCCTTCTGCAGACACGAGCGGCAGTGCTGACTGCTCGCGCAGGCTACTATGCATTGCCACGGCTGAGGCTGAGGTATCAAACAGGTTCCATCGGCTGTGCGCGCCAAATAAGCCCTGGACAGCGCCTCTGTACAGAAAAGAGAGAGAGGGAGAGAGCGAGAAAAAGCGAGCACGTGTCAGAGAGACAGAGGGAGAGCGGCCAGTGTTCGTTTCTACCACCCGTGAGCTCTTGGCTCTGCATTTGACCTGCACAAGTGGTGACTCAACATGGCTGGTCTGGACACGGCCTTTATCGACCAAACGGTGGCAGCCCTTGGTCCGGATTATGATATAGAGGACCCAGAGGATATGGTTCCTTGCACAGAGGAGATGCCCTCTAGTCCGGATTTCCAGCCTACGGGCAAACGCACCAAGCATGCTTTGGAAGCGACAATGGATCATCAGGAATGTTCTTATGCTCAGGTTGCCTCTGATTCTGTGGATTCTCAGGATGTTGACTGGGAGCATTTGCTGGAATTTGCCAACACTCTGCTTGGAGATTATGTCCAACATAATTATGAAGCTTTTTCTGACTCTGGAACTGAACATGTGCTGGAAGCCACGGTGGACCCGAAAAATGTCTTGCGCTCATTTTCGGTGTTTTATGACCGTGCTGTTATACTCTTTTTCACTGGCAGGATCCCAGTGCTTTCCCATATTCGCTAGTGGCTGCACAATCTACTACAAGGGGAGTGTTTTTGAGGAGATTTTTGTTGGGCCCCGAGGCTTCTATGAGGCGCTGTTGAAATATCAGCAGCATCGTGTTGATCTCCTGTCTAAACTGCCATTGTTCTTTGATCGCCGTCTGGTCCATGTTGTGCCATAGCGCCCGATGGCAGATTTTCAGCGCCTGGTTCAAGGTGAATGCCCTATCTGGGTTGAAGTGGAAAATTGTTTGGCTGTCTATTGGCCATTGTTAAAGGATGCCATGGCCGTTGTGGGCACTGTGCTGGTCCCCCTGAGCCTCAGGGCCATGAACCGTAACCGTTTGTGTATGTTATGGGACACAGCTAGGAAAAGGCCTGCTTGGTTACGTATTAATTGCTCCTTTGCACTTTCGTTTGAAATGGGGCAACTTTGCAGGACATTGCTTTTCATGTGGGAAATTGGAGCATTTTATGGCCGAATGCCCAGAGAAGCAACTGACTTAAGATGCTGAGCATGTTGCGCTGCCCATGGAAGATATGGTGTGCAATGTTCCGTCGCACGATGCCACCCAGCCACCTAAAGTTTTGGATAAAGGTAAACAGCATGTTTCGGGTTTGGATTCCCGCGGCAATGATTGGGTGGAAGAGATGTTGTCTTCAGAGCATCCTGCTCATCCTATGGTTTCTTTTGCACCTCGTCATCATTCTACTAGAAAAGTCTATTCGGACGGTCCAAAGGGCCCACCTGCTAAGTTGGCTTTTGATAATAAAGGTAATGTGATTATTCCATGGGATCGTCGTTATCCCCGCTCCACCCCCAAGACAGTGGATATTTCCTCTACCTCTAAAGCCGGCCATCAGAACTCTTTTGCCGTCTTAGCTGACTTTCTGGATGAGGAGTCCTTGATATTCTAGCAAAAAAGGTTAAATTGAGGCAAGTTGTGTCTCGTTCCTGATTTCCTTTTGAATACACATGAAGATAGCCACGTGGAATGTGCGAGGCATTTGTTCTCGCCATAAGCAACATGCCATGCGGATTGTATCGCATGAGAATCAGTGGGATGCCTTGTGTGCTGTTGAGCACAAGAGTCACAGTGAAGCAGGAAAAGTTGTAGATTGCCATGGATTTCGCTGGTTTTACGTAGGGACACATGCCATGCATTATTTTGGTGTGCTTATGATTGTCCATGAGAAATATCAGCTTATTCTCATTAAAAATGATGTATATGGCCGTTTTGTGGTGATTGAAGTTTTATTTGAAGGAGAGATCTTATGGTTGCTGGGCCTCTATGCTCCGAATGACACGTTATCCCGTCGAGATCTTTGGAATACTTTGCAGACCTCCTTGTCACTTGGCAGACATGGTTTTTTTATGGGGGATTTTAATATGTGTGTTGATTCTTCTCAGTCCACATCAGAACATTCGGTGATGGACGCTTTGGAAAGTTGTGTGTGGAATGCTTTTGCTCTTGCTGTACTTAAGCAAGATCTCTGGTCTTGGCTACACCCCTCTTCTACAGGGTTTACTTTCCATTCTGCGCAGTATGCAACTACATGGTCGCGGTTGGATCGCATGTACATCATGCAGGATGATGATTTTCTTCCTGAGATGCTGGAAATGCAAGTATTGCAGCAATATGCCTTGTCGGACCATTTCCCTCTATAGCTTGAGATACTTGCACAACCCATTGCACATTTTAAGAAGTTCCTGGATAGAATCCCTTTGCGCTTCAACTCCTCTTATTTGAAGCATGCAATCTTTCAGGGCTATATGCAGCAATTGATTGATAGAGTTTTATTGGACTTCACCACCGAGGGCAATGCTTCTTTTGAACGCTTGCTCTCTAATGTGCAGCGGGTTGCTCGACAGTATGGGATCCATCATGCCTCTCTTTGTCGGCGGCGTCGGCATGCAGCGGAGGCCTTACTGGCTTTGGTTCGTTCTCTGCTGGGCGACACTCCAGATGATGTATTCCTGCTGTCATTGGCGATGCATTTGGCTGATCTTATTAAAGAGTTTTAGTTGAAATCTTATCAGCAGGCTAAATTGCAAAATTTGAACGACAACTTGCAAGACGGTGCTTGTCAGACTCGTAAGTTCTTTCGAGCTCTTCATGCATCTCCTGCGCGAGAAAATATGACCGGACTACAGGATTCAGAAGGGATCATTGATCCCCAGACAATTGTGAATATGTGTAGGAATTATTTTGTTGACCTTCTTGGTTCTTCTCCTTCGCCTTCTGACCACGTTACTCATGCACGTTCAGTTTTTTATGATTTGGTCCGCAATCAGGTTCCACTTGATATGCAAACTACTTTGGAGAGAGATTTGTGAGGCAGAGGTTATGGGTGTTCTGTTACACCTGCCCAAGGATAAAAGTCCCGGTTGGGATGATCTCATCAATGAATTCTTTGAGACTTCTGCTATCCAACTGGTCAAACCATTGATGGCTATGTTTCAGCAGGTTTGGGAAACGGGGTTCATGCCTTCCTCATGGAAAGGTCTTATTAAACTGCTTCCTAAAGTCCCTTCGCCGTTAATGTTGAAACATTGGAGGCCAATTTCTTTGATGGGTTCAATGTATAAAATCTTTTCCAAAGTGATGGTGAATCGGCTCCACAAGCATCTTCCGGCCATTGTGCATCCGCTTCAATATGGTTTCATTAAGGGCCGAAACATTTTGCACAATATCTTAAATGTGCAAATGGCTATCGACTATGCAAGGCACTCGAATCAACAAGTGGTTTTGATTCGATTGGATTTGGAGAAGGCTTTTGATTATTTAGACTAGTCTTTTATTGCACAACTTATGTCTACTATGGGCTTTGGTACTCGGATGTCCTGCTTGATCTACACCATTAGTGTTGCGGCTTCTTCGCGAGTTATGCTAAATTGTGGTGTCACCGAGCCATTTGTCCTTTAACGCTCTGTGAGACAAGGTTGCCCTTTGAGTCCTCTCTTCTTTGCCCTTGCGACTCATCCAGTTCTTTCCATGTTATCTTCCATGGTAGCTTCTACTCAATTGGTTGGATTGTCCCTTCCTTTTGGACAACACTTCATTACTTAATCTTTGGCTGATGACAGCTTTATGATTCTGTGTGCCGACAAGGACAATCTTCGCAAATCATTAGATGTTTGGACGCTCTTTGGTCATGCTTCTGGTCTTCATATCAGTGCTTTCAAATCGGCCATTCGCAGTTGCACGGAGTCCTATTTACAGTCGTTGGGCTGGCAGGGTCAAGTTGTTCCCCGTGGTTCCATTGTCAGGCATCTTGGGTACCCTTTGGGTGTTGATGTTCGGCCAAAACAACTTCTCGATTGGATTTCACAGAAACTGGCAGCTAAGTTTCCGTATTGGAGGTCGCAGGCTTGGTCCTTCCATGTTCGTCTCAAGGTGGCTCAGACCATTATGTTGCTGATGCTCATATATTTCTTGCCATTGCTGCCTTGGACTACTACTACTTTGAATGCGCTCACTCGGCACATTCGTTTCATGTTATGGAAGAAGTATTCCTTGCAACCAGGCATTTCATGGATTTCTTGGTCGCATACATGTACCCCCAAACGCATGGGTGGTGGGGCTATTTTGGATGCTGAAACTCATATGCTGGCACTTCGTTGGTCTCTTTTTCGTGCCATGTGCGTGGATCAGCACTCGTGGGTCCTTATAGCCCGTTATTTTCTTGAGGATCACGAGCTTCTGCATGGTAATACACAAATTCGGAGCTCTTGGTGGCATGTTCTTAATGCAAGCTTGCGGTTTTCTACTCCTTCCTCATCCCTGCTTGTTCATTTGGTCTGCTCCTGGAAATTGGTTCTCCAAAAGGCGCGTTGGCATCCAGTGGAGGACCACTTACATGCTAACTCTTTTCGACTGGAATTGTTGGCAGTTTCGCGACTACTTTCTTGGGAAGGCAAATATGAGCTCAGACCAAAATTTAACCGGATGGCACGTTTAGGCAGTCGCAACGTCTTCATATCCTTTCGAACAGCCAGGAGGCTTTTCAGAATCCCCCATGGATACCGTGATTTATGGGAATAGCTTTTGTCAGTGCTCCAGAGTAGGCAACCCTTTGCCCTTGCTTTGGATTGTCCTTAGCAGGATTGGCACCTTGTGGGTCGGTTGAATTTGGGAAAGGCCTTAGCTAACCAGGTGTATCATCTTCTGATTAAAGATCATCAATGGCTGGTTATTAAAGCTAATACTGTATGGGGATTGCGGAAATCTCAGTCATGGTGGAAGACAACTGTGATGGAGGGCTGGTTGAACAAGACACATTTCAAATGCAAGGTCTTTCTTTGGAGGGTGATGATTGGTGGCCTTCCGCTTGCTTCTGCCCTTTCCAAGCGTCGAATCTCTAATGGCCATTGTTTCTTTTGCACCACTACTGTTGAATCGGCCCGTCATCGATTTATTTCGTGCTCTCTCGTTAAGAATATCTGGTCGCTCTTGTCAGCGGTTTGGCGCGCAGTGGTTGGCTTCTCGCTAAGCCCTTTGGATTGGGTTTTTGTACGACCAAAATACCCCGCACCGGCACAGTCGCATATGAAGATTTTGTTTCATTTTCTTAGATACTGGGGATGCTGGCACAATTGGACCACTCAGAATGCCTTTCTTTTTGATTCAGCCTCTAATATCCCGGCACATATTGTGAGGCTTAAAGGTCTCTTGCATTGGCAGATAGATCTCATTTGGCACTTGAGCTTACTCCCTCGGGAGGACTTACTTTCCTGGCATATGGCAATTTCCTCCACGGCTTTGCCATGACTTTTGTAACTCTTTTGTAGTTTAGTACTGGAGCCTTTACACATGATGGCTTACAATTACCTTTTACGAGAGAGAGAGAGAGAGAGAGAGAGAGAGAGAGAGAGAGAGAGCATTCTCCACGTTGTGATGCCCTGCAACATCATCAAATTCTTAGCATCGTCCTAGATGTAAATTGCCATGGCTTCTTGTGATATGGTCCATGCTCTTGCAACATCATAATCTCCAATAGTGTGCAATATGCGGGTGGACCTCATGCCACTTGGGCGGACTCTTTCTTGTGCAGCCTTGTGCCTCTGAGGTAGATTGTGAGAATAGATGGGTGCTATGCAGGCATGGCTTCAACCCACATAGAGCTTTGCATTTGGGTAGAGTCCTTGTGTGTGCATGGAAACAGGCCTACAGGCAAAGGTTTGAACCAAGGTAGCAATTTTGTGCGGACAAAGAGACTACACACTCCAGAATAACTATTGTTTGGCGTGTGCAATTATTAACACGTAGCGTTGTAGGGCATAGTCTTGTAGTATAGTGAGAGAGCGTTAGAAATTGACCTCATCCAGATAACTGATTGTAGATGAGAAGTTGATCATGTTACAAGTTAAACACTACTTGCATTGATCATGTAATGGAGGCTTTGGGACTTGACCTTGAGGTTGATGAGGAGGAAGAAACGGTCCCTTGCACGAAGATGATGGCAGTGCATCTTGAGATTCAACCATGTTTTGATGTTTAGCCACCAATTAAGTGTAGCAAACACACCTTTGATGCCTTGATGGTGTTGGATTTTGAAGAACCCAAGTACTTTGAGGATAAGGTGCACTTTTATGCACATGTTACTTCTATCCTTGATGATTCTCATGATTTAGATTGGGAGCACGTGTTGGAGTTTGCCAACACATTGTTGAGTGTGGATGAAATTTTTGTGGGGCCAAGGGGTTTTAATGAGGTTGCTAAATAAGCAAGGCATCATGATGATCTCTTAGCACAATCGCCCTTGTTTTTTTATCATCGTTTGTTTCATATTATGCCATGGAGATTGGTGGTAGGCTTCAATGTTTGCTTCGATGGGAATGCTTGGTGTGGGTGAAAGTGGAGGGCCATCTCCTTGTGTATTGGATTTTGCTGAAAGATGCTATGGTAGCTATTTCATTGTGTTAGTTCCTCCCAATTTGAGGGCTACAAATTACAAATGTGTATGCATGTTGTGGGATACTTCTTGTAAAACGCCTTGGTAGACCATGCTTGCTAGTGGGGGTTTTCAATGTGTGTGTTGAACCCTTGTAGTCTACTTCTAAGCCCTTGATGATGCACATGAGAGTCATGTATGAAATGACTTGGCTTTGGTAGTTTTTAAGCAAGACCTTTGGCCTTGTCTTTGTCCATTGGCCTCAAGATTTACTTTTCATTTGGCACTAACATAGAGCCACATGGTCTCGATTGGATCATATATACATCATGCAAGATGATGCTTTTTTGCCACAAATACTAGAAATGAGTGTCGCAACAATATGTCTTGTCAAATCACTTTCCTATGCAGCTTGAGATGCTTGCATAGCGCATTGGTCCTTTTGCTTAGATTCTAGGCACATGCTATCATTAGGCTTCAATTTGTCCTACTTGAAGCATAATGTTTTTGATGGATTTCTTGCTTGACTTCCCTCTAAGTCTAGTCATTTTTTTGAGCAATTGATTTATAATATGCAAAGCCTGACAATATGACATTCATCATGCTTCTCTTTGTAGGTAGTGTTGGCAAGCCACAGAGGAATTAATAGCCTTGGTTCATTCCTTGCTCCTTAATTCTTCGATAATGCTTTTCTGCTTTCATTGATAGTGAGGTTGCTTGATCTTATTAAATAGTTTGAACATAGATCTTATTAGCAGGCTAAATTATAAACCTTGATTGAGAATTTACATGGTAATTCTTGTCAAGTCTCATAAATTCTCTTGAAGGTTACATGCATCTCCTACCTAAGAAAACATGGTTAGTAGACTTCAGTAGGTAGAAGGTCAAATGGTTACAGATCCATAGACCATTATGCATGTGTAGAAGCTATAATCTTCAGTTCTTTATGCCTTTGTTAGGGATCATGTTTCACTAGACATTCAGGTTGTCTTTGAGGCTCATATATGTGATAAGGAGGTTATGAATGTCTTGTTACACCTACCATGGATAAAAGTCATGGTTGGGATGGCCTTATGAACGAGTTCCTTGAGGCTTACGCTACTCGTTTGGTGAAACCCCTCATTGCCATGTCTCACTAGGTTTGGCAGATGGGGATCATGCTTGCATCTTGGAAGGAAGGGGTTATCAAATTGATTCCGAAAGTCCCTTCTCTGTCAATGTTGAAGCATTCAAGACTAGTCTCTATGATGGGGTTCTTGAATAATTTTTTTTGAATGTAATGGCTAATTGTTTCCATAAGCATCTTCTTGGCATTGCCCATCCCCATCAAAATCAAGGGTAGGAATATTTTGCACAATGCGCATATGGGTACATGGATGGTTTAGTTAAATTTGGAAAAAGATTTTGACTACTTGGATTGGTCTTTTCTTGCAGAACTTATACATGCAATGGGCTTTGGACCACATATGTCTCATTTGACATACACTATCAATAATGATGTTTTTTCATAGGTTATATTGAATGGTGGTGTCACTAATCCCTTTGCCCTTACGTGCTTAGCTAGACAAGGATATCCTTTGAGTCCGTTTTTTGCCCTAGCGATCCATCCAGTCCTCACCATGTTATCCCACATGGTCGATACTAGATAGTTGAATGGTTGATCCCTTCCTTTTGGTCATCACTTTATTGTCCAGCCATTGGATGATGATACTTTTATGTTCTTGAAAGTGGAAAAGGACAATCTTTGAAAGGCATTGGATGTTTGGAACCTTTTTGGTCATGCTTTTGGTCTCCACATTAATGCATTGAAATCATCCCTTATCAATTGTATTGAATCAGACTTGTAGACATTGGAATGGAAAGGGCATGGTAATACCCCAAGGCATTGTCTCCAAGCATTTAGGTATCCTTTGGGTGTTGATATTGAGCCAAAGCACTTTCTAGAATGGATTTCACACAAATTGAAAACTAAGTTTGTTTACTAGAAATCTTAGGCATGGCCATTCCATGTTTGCCTCAAAGTCACATAGACTATCAGGTTACCTATGCTTACTTATTTTTTGCCACTTAAGTGATGGACTACCAGGTTATCTATGGAAAAAAGGACTTATTGCATGTGGGTATTTCTTGGATTTCTTGGAGCCATGTTTGCATCTTAAAAGGCATGGGAGGAGGAACTATTTTGGATACTGAGATCCATATGGTGGCTCTTTGTTGGTCACTTTTTTGAGCTATGTGCATTGATAATCACCATTGGTTCTTTGTTACCCATTTCTTTTTGGAAGATAGAAGACTTGTGCATGGTAATACCACCATTGAGGGCTTGTGGTGACACATCTTAACATGGTTGGTCAGTTCACATCTTCCTCTTTCCTGGTGAATCATTTGGTATGCTTGTGGAAGCTAGTTCTATAGAAAGTGCAATAGCACCCAGTGGAGGATCATTTATTGTGTCAAGGCTACTCTCTTGGATGGGAAACATGAGGACCAATCTAAATTTAATTGTGTAGCATGTTTGTGTTTGACTTCTATTGTTGATGCCATTGTGGTGAGTTGGTGTCTTTCTGCATAGCCAAGAGCCTCTTTTGGATCCCAAGATGAAAATCAAAGAGATTTTAATTGCACTCTTCAGGTGCCATTGACACAAACAGAAATCAAATGTGGTTTGGATTGTGCGACCTTGGTTATCTAACTTGGATGTAGGTAAACATATAATAATTGTGGTTATATATATATATATATATATATAGAGAGAGAGAGAGAGAGAGAGAGAGAGAGAGAGAGGGAGGGAGAGAGAGAATGTGTGTGTGTGTGTGTGTGTGTGTAAAAGGCCAACGTGGCCTACGAGACCATATGAATACATAACGTGAGATATGCCTCTCATTTGAAAAAGGTAAAAGACTTGCTTATGAGACTAAATGTTTGGTGATATTCTCTATATAAGAAAATGCCAATGGTACATATATAAATGACGCTACTAAAGAGAAGACAAAAATGTGGAAATGTTCTTTTCCTTAGTGAGATATCTCCATCACGTGAAAATGCAGCTCTATGTGGCTAAGGTGTTTCAATAGATTCTGTCTTCTATGGTGCTCAGTGATAGCCCCAAATTGTCTATCATAAAGGTGTCTGGGTCTCCTCTTGGGTGGGCATGGGCATTTGGCTAGACTAAGTACCAATGGTCTATCCAAGGAGATACCCCTTGAAGATGTAGCTCCTCAGGGATATCTATTAACAATGCTAGTTGATCTTGTGCTTGCTTGAGTGGTAGTGAAAAAGTTCGTAACAACCCTTTGTTTAAGTGGATCTAGCATTGGGAGACTCCTATCCTGAAGAATAGGGGCTTTGTGCCTTTGAAGCTCCAAAAGGAAGAATCCCAAACACCTCTGATACTCAAACTATATCACCTGTCATAGAGAGCAAAGACCCTTTCGGGATAGAAAATGTTTTCTGTCTTGAATATCATAATATACTAAACACAGGCAGATGTAGTGCTCCTTTGTCTCTAGCTCTCTATCACAAGGTTGGCATATGCGATCTTTTTCCTCCATGCCCTCCCATCTATCAGTTTCAATCCTTAGATTATGTGTTGAGGTGTGTATTTGCCAAATAGTTGTATGTAACCCATGTGGTAGTAGAGTATTCATATAACTTGGTGGGGCGATGAAACCATCCTTAAAGAGTTAGAGAAAATGACCATGGTAGTGTGCCATTCTTGTGCATTGTGGGGAAAGGGGTCTAATCCAAGTCCTCTCTATATCTAGTTTCAGTGTATGTAGTCTGATCACATGGTTTAGCTCTGACAGACTAAGCTCGAGTATAGGGAAATCTAGATTGTAATAATATCTAGATTGTAATAATAGGGATGCAATCTGTCAATTTGTAAACCATACAAGTCTGTCCATGTATCCTTTTGAGCATATCAACAAAGTCTATCACCTTTTGGTACTAATTTCCTAGATGAAGCCAATGCTAGCCACATGTATCTACCATGAGGGAGCCCCCATAATCTTTGTAAAACGATCACTACTTGGAGGAGGGCCTCAACTCCTATAGGTGCTGCATCCATCTTTGCTCTAAGGATCTTGTGGGGGATTGAGCTCTTCACTCATATCATGACAACGATTGCTCCATGTGCTCCCATCCATCATAAATCTCCCTCTCTAGTCCATCATCATCTATTAGTTATTGTCTACTCTATGATAGAGACTTGGGCCCTGAATGGTTGGTTTCAAAGAGCCATAATTTGGTGCATGGTTCATGGGACTATATTTGTGCATACTATCTCACTAGTGCACCCAATGCTGTAACATATGATAGTGCTAGTTGAGTCTCCAATGTCTCTCTCCAAGAAAATTGTGGCCCTTTGAAAGTGACTCCTAGGTATATTTGATATTGTCTGACAAACTCTAGTGATTTTTTATCAAAAGTAAACTAATACTCGGATCTTGTCCATGAAAGTAATTAGAGATACCGTTCCAATTCATCCTCAATTATTAGAGGACCAAGATATATTACAAGATTAGAGGGGGAATTCATCCATTATTTACCCATTTATTTACACGGAGATTGATATATATTATAACAAGTTTCCTAGTCTATTATCATTAAGGGCTACTAGTGTTACTCTTAAACTCCATTAAGTTTATAATGGTTTGGTTTATGAATGAAGCAACAAATAGGGCTCATCAATGTCCATGAAGAGGTAATTCTTATGACACAAGTGGATCTTGCTATTGGACCAATAGATTGCTACAATGGTTTAGTTTTATTTTTCACTCTTTCGCACGAGTTTTTACCATCACATTGAATTGGAACATTTCTTAACTTTCATAGTGGCTCCCAAAACCAAAAGACCATCATAATCACAAAGAAGGAAAAAAAACCGGTAGCCAATTGAAGGGATGCCCATATCATCCAAGATGGTTTAAGGAGAGAGAATTACACATTTCATAGGTTTTTGTTAGAAGATGTGTCTAGCCCATGAAAATGATAGCTAACTTGCCATCAAGAGGAACTTAAAAAAAAAAAAAAAACTAGTGTGAGGAGGTGCTAAGGCCAATAGAAGATGCAAATCCATAAGTAGAAACCGTGCTACAAAACACCTTTTAACAATGTTGATACCAAAACCATTTACTTAAAATTTTCAATAAGATTTTTTTGTGAATTTCATAGACAAATATTTTGTGGAATGTAAGTTTGAAAAAATTCTAACAAAAAATTTATAGATTTTATTATTTAATTTTTTAATTGATTTTACATTATTTCGCAACCTAAACTTCGAGAGAGTGAAGTAAGAAGGCCAATAGCAGAATAGGGGCTTGTAATGAAGCTCATACAAGGGACCAACTGGGGCAAATGGTTTGGTAGCTCTAGTCTAGTGGAGACACAATGACCCCTCAATAGGGTTACAAAACTAGGAAGTTGATTGGTTGGATGGGGGGGTTTTCTCTCTATGCTACTACTTGCCCTCGCATGCCACTCCATAGCATGTCACTTTTTTACCATAGGAAAATTGGTCACAAAAGTTTCATTATCTATATCTCATTATAAGTCTCCAAATTTGTTTCCTAGGTTCCTTGCTATTGTGACCAAAGCCATGGTGATACACCTGAAAATCTCCCTATTTTAGGGAAAGATTGAAATATTCTTTCTTACTATACCTTAGAGAGAAATTTTCTCTTCCGAAACAACCTAGTCTCTCTTAAACCCATCACTTCAGCATATGCCCTAATAGTGAATGCTAATAAGACACCACAAACCACAAATGACTCATTTTCTTAATTCAAATGTCCAATTGATCCCAAAAATTAGGTGCAAACGTAATAAAGATTTATAGTTCAAGTCATGTATCTCTAGTACTTGTCTTGTTTTGTCTTGTGTTTGATCTAATCTGTATAAAGATATTATCTTGTATCAAGAATCTACCCTTGTTGTAAACACTATTGTACCAATCTTGTATCAAGAAGTATATTGTTGTACTTCCTTATCTTGCAATAAAGAATCAAGTTCTTCTTCTTTTTCTTCTTAAAGTTCATTCTCTATTATGAGGGTGACAAGAACTTGGAAATGATAATGATTGTCACCTTACAACTTATAAGAGAATAACTTGTAGAAGAAGAAGAAGTTATTTCTTTATTACAAAAAGATGATGTGCAACAATATATCTCTTGATACAAGACAAGATAGAACTTATCTTGTAGGAGTCTCAGAACTGGTGTTGGAAAGATTAAAGGGTTTGTATCCCTAGACCCCTATTTATAATAGAGTTGATGCTCGCATGATGACATTCTCTTCTTTTCCCACTATTCTCCTCTTTTGCTACTATTCTTAACTCCTCCCATCTTCTTCCTTCTACTTCTCTTCCTCTCACTCCTCCTATCTTCTTCTCCTACCTCTTCCTTCCTCTTCTCTCCCTCTCATCCTCCTATCTCCTTCTTGTCCTCCTCCACCCCCCCCCCTCTCTCTCTCTCTCTCTCTCTCTCTCTCTCTCTCTCTCTCTCTCTCTCTCTCTCTCTCTCTCTCTCTCTCTCTCTCTCTCTCTCTCTCTCTCTCTCTCTCTCTCTCTCTCTCGTAGTGTGATTGGCAAGTAGTGAAGAAACAATCATCCTTGTGAGCACCTTCTTCAAGGCTTTAGAAGCCTTAAAGAAGGCCTAGTATTAAGGCTTTATACTAGGCCTTAGTATTACATGTATGATTGCATGGAGTTCAATGAAGGTGGTAGGCTGTTGGGAGTATCACACAATGGTGATCTTGAGGATTCATACAAATCGCACAAATCAGGGAGTTATTGGGATGATGACGAGTACTTTAGATGACGACGGCTCCATTTATTTGATGACCAGTTTGTCTAATTTCTTTTCTTTTTGTTCTTCCAAGGTTTTTAAACCTTAATTAACCCCCACTTCATGTGGGGCTTTTGGGTCATTACTTCTTTTCCCCTTTGAGGAATTGTGATATCCTCATCTCATTACAAGGACAAGGTAAAATAGCCATTGCAAGGTAACTCTTATTATAAGTATAGGGCTTATTATATCTCATGATGAGATTTTTAAGACTTCTAATCACCTTTAAAGATTTCAATGGGTTCCAATACCTCATCATGAAAGAAATTGGGGACGTTGCTTACATAGGATATCTCCATCCATCCAAGTGGCATCCTCTTCAAGATGGTCTTTCCATTGGATAAGATATTCCCTAAGGGTTCTACTTTGGAGGGTGCATTCTTTTACATCAAATATTCTGTCACGTTGAAGCTCAAGAACTCCTTGGCTTGGCATTACAACTTGTTGATAATCAAGAACATGATTAGGATTGGGTACATAACCTTTTAGTAAGCTAACACGAAATACATTGTGAACTTTCAAGTATTCTCAGGAAGTTGTAACTTGTAAGAATTGAGTCCCAGACACTTGAGAATCTTGTATGGCCCACAATATCTTGGGCTTAGCTTCTTGGATTTTCCCAAGAATAAAGAACTCTTTTCAAGATGGACACAAATAAAAACCATGTCTCCTTCCTTGAAGATCCATTCTTGCCTTCCTAGATCAACATATGCTTTTTGTCGATCCTTGGCAACTTGAATATCTTGTCTAGTAGCTTTAAATTGTTCATCCATTTCTTGCAATATCTTCTTAGAAGCTTCTACCTTTAAGGTAGGGTCAGAAAATTTTAGTGGAGTTAGGCATTCTTGTCCACACAAAGCTTGGATTGGTGTCATCTAGATACTTGGATGATAGGATGCATTCTAGGGAAATGCCACTAAAGGTAGGTATTGTATCCATCGTTTAGGTTCCTTGTATGTCTTCAATGATTTGGTTAATCCATTTAGTTTCCCTATGAGTTTGTGAATGATAGGGAGTGTTGAAACAAAGTTGGGTACCAATGGCCTCAAATAAGCTCTTTCAAAATTGAGAAGTGAAAAGAGAATCATGATCGCTAATGATCCTTTTAAGTAATCCATGCAATGTAAAGATCTCTTTCACAGAGATCCTTGCAATATCTGAAGCCTTTTAGTTGGTTTTGACTAAGCAACTTTAGTTAGCATATCCACAATCACTAGGATTGAGTTGTATTCTCCTTGGACATTAGATACTCCAACTACAAAATCCATGCTGATAAATTTCCACTTCATTTGCGGGATGTCAAGAATTCGGAGCTTTCCTAGCATCTTAATGTGCTCACTCTTTACCCATTGATAGCTCAAGCATTTAGTGACATCTTTAAGTACATCTTCTTTGAGCTTTTCCCAATGGAAGCTTCTTCTTATAGTGTTGAGAGTCTTTGCATAGCTTGGATAGCTTGAGAAAGGGGAATCATGGGCTTGCCAAAGTATCTTCTTCTTGAGAAATTGACTCCTTAGTATGCACATTCTTGTCTTGAAGTAGACAAGTCCTCCCTCTATAGAGAAGTTCAAATTCTTGAACTTGAACTTAGGGTTTATCTCCTTGGATAGGACCTCTTTTATCATCTATTGATACCTTGGATCCTTGCTTCTTCTTTGGCTATTTCTATGATTGGATTATTGGGCATTGACACCATTGTTACTAGAGATCTTGGCTTAGAGGGTTTTGAGATAAGGGCATTGAAAAATGCTTTGCAGCTTAGGGCATCCACAACGGCATTTTACTTACCAAGCATGTACTTGATCTCAAAGTCATACTCTTGCAAGACTCCAATCCATTGTCATTCCCTCATATTTAGATATGGTTGAATGAAGATCTATTTGAGACTCTTATGGTTGGTGTGACTAAGATAAACTTGCTACTAAGCAAATAGTGTCTCCATAATTTGAGAGCATGAATTATATTAAGTAGCTCTAGATCATGGATAGCATAATTCTTCTCATGAGTCTTTAACTTCCTAAAAGAATAGGCTATCGGATGGTCTTCTTACATGAGTATACAACCTAATGCAAGAGAACTTGCATCAGTAACAACTTCAAATTCTTGGCTCAAGTCAAGTAGTTTTGAGATAGGAGTTGTGATCAAGCTTTGTTTAAGTTTCTCAGAGCTAGAATGTTCAGTAGGAGTCCACACAATAGCAACCTGCTTTTTGAGTAGTTCAATTAAGAGTGCAGCAATCAAGGCATAGTCCTTGATAAAAATCTTATACAATCCTATAAAGCCCAAAAAACTTCAGACTTCTTTCATCGTTGTTGGCCCTTAGAAAGCCCATCTTGAGTCACACAGGGGTTTGGATGGTACTTAGGAACCTAATAGTTTACTGGCCAAAGCCCTCTTGACACCCTTAACTCCTCCTGCCCAAGGATCCCCCTATGGAGCAACTCTCGCCATCAGGGTTGTTTGAACTATCCGGGAGGCAGCAAAATCAATCCCTCTTGGTAAAGGAATTGGCAACTAACCTTAGGGGAGATCTAGCATACTTTTCTTTTATCCTATTGTAAATTTGGTACATTAAGGTTTTAATAAATTCAATTAAAATTTCCAAGAGCATCAAGTAAACTTGTATGCACCATTTGAAAGCACAAGCAATTGTTCTACACAATAAGGAGGCAATTAGAAAGCAGCAATTCTTTCCAACTTGTTTCATTCCCTTCTTGGATTTCTTCTAATTTTCCCTTTGGATTTTACTAAATTCTCTTTTGAAATCTCAATCTTAATTAGTCATTCTTCATTTGATCTTTCCTTGATTATTATTAAATTTTCTAACTTTTTTTAAATCTTTTTCGCAATCTTCCTCAATCTAAACCTTTGTTGAAGGTTGACCGAGTGAGTTTATTACAAGTCTTGACTAATTTTACTAGACTTCCATAAGTTAAGATTTATCTTTAGTTGTGGAAGCTAAGTTGGAACCCCTAGAAATTCCAATTTTTACCTTGGAAGCCATGCAAGCTAACAAGGAGAATATTTTTTCCTAGGATTTTTAATATTCTATTTTCTAGAAAGAAAGTTATATTGGCTTTTTGATTGCTTTATGAACTAGGGTTTGTACTTCACTTTATCATGTTGGCAAAGTGAGTTGATTGGGATATCCTAGGCTTCTAATAGCTACATACATAATTTAATAATTTCTAATGGCTACATATATAATTTAATAATTTTAATTTACTTAATAATACTAATTTTTTATATTTATATGACTCGTAAATGTCAAAAAAATATTCCTCTATGTTTAATGATTTATAAATTAAAAAAAATATAAATTATAAATGCCAAAAAAATAATTTTTGATGCAATTACTTGACTTCTAATTTATTGTGGATTTTTCTAATGGATCTTTCTAAATTAAAATTTGATATCTTTTGATGCACTATGTTTTTATGTAGCTAAAGAAGTGTTTAATTCAATGCATTGTGATGTCTTGCAATTTATCTTACATTTCAAAAATAAAATCTAAATTAATAGTTCCATTTATTCTAACATTTCTTTCTTGTTGAATTCTCGTTTTTTCCTATTTGTTAATCTATAGATTTTTCATTAAACATTAAAAGACCTTTTATTTTCTAATCCGAACATTAATCTATGAAAGAACATGGGTTTGTGTTATGTGCAACGGTGTGTTGTCCATGTTCACAATAGCATTTGTAACTCGTGCGCTCCCCACTCTCGAATATCATCTCTTCAGGGCCATCGCAAATAACGAATCCTTGTACGCTGGCTTCCAAGCTTGGTTGGTCTTTATTGGGAGCCTAGAGAAGCTAGATGGATTCTATGTGAGATAGAGACTTTGTAAAGAGAAGAAGGGATTGTTGCAAGAGTGTGTGAGGCAAGCGGGTGGATGAAGCTTTCGAAAGCTAGAGTGGTGCTCTCTTATGCGATGGTTGCTGGTGAAGATGGTCTCCTCTTGCTCTTCTCTTCCCTTCCTCCTCCCACCTATCTGTCTTTTGCTACCTCTTCCTACCCCCTCCTTCTCTTCTTTTTGCACTATTCTCCTAGATTCCTACTCTTCTTCTTCTTTCCTCCTATCTTCTCCTTCTTCTTCTCTTCCTCTCACTCCTCCTAATATCTTCTTCTTTCCCTCTAGCTCCTCCTAATATCTTCATCTCCTTCTTCTCTCTCTTAGTCTCTCTCACAATCTCTCAGCCTCTTCCTCTCTCCTTCTAGCAGGGACTGGTGGGTAAGGAAGAAAAAGTGATCCTTGGGAGCACCTTTGTTAGGGCTTTATAATCCTCAAAGTCGCGATACTAAAAGCTTTAGTTAGTATTACGTGTATGATCGAATGGAGTTTGACAAAGGCGGTAGGCTACTTAGTAATTGGGAAGATTCATGCCACTCCTACAAATCAGGGAGTTGGTCATGACGGCGGCTCCATTTGTCTCACGACTAGTTCGTCTAATTTCTTTTCTTTTCGTTCTTCTAAGGTTTTTAAACCTTTACTAAATGATTGAACTTGCAAACCTTTGGTGGTTCTCCACTTGTCACGTACATACAAAATTGTTGCTTAGCTTGTGAATAATTCCATCCACAAGCATTATAAATTTATTTACATGATTGGTGTTGAAGTACATACATGAATCCTCCTTCAAAAAACAACTTTTTCTCTCACCTTAGCATGTAGTGAATGCTTTGTGAATCCGGTTCTTTGTGATAATATGATGTCGCAATAGAACTACACATCTTTTATAGCTTATTTAGTACAAAATGCCCTTAATAAAGAAAGCTAAGAATCCAATTCTTTTTTGTGACAATATGATGCTGTGACGATAGAACTACATATCCCCTGTAGCTTATCTAGTGCACGATACCCTTAATAAAGAAAGCTAAGAATCTCCCTTCACACCTTCTGAGATACTTGCCAATGCACAAAACTAGATGATCCATACATCAACGTTGCAACCGTTCTTCTATTTTACTTCCTTAACAAAAATCTCAAGCCCAACGTTATGCTTTTTTGGTTGTTGCCACATTTACTTTTAACCTCTACATAAAAAGGATAGTTTTTTGGACATATAACCCTTAGATTACTCTTTTAGGCTCATTACAAATAATGTGCCAGGATTCTCTAAATTGTAGTTTACATAGATCTTCTTCTAACCATCATTATCTTTAAGAGTTGACAACACCATTTTATTTAGATTGGTTAAGTGCAACTTGAGCAGCATAGATCAAGCTAAGAATTATAAAAAAATTTCATGATGTGCATAGGAAACAAACATGAAACATGTTCTAGTTGAGGCTAAAATAATTATGAGGCAAGGTCAAAGAAAAATGCAAGACAAGATGGGCTATACCATTCCAAATCTTAACAAAGTTTGTCTTGCAAGACTAATTTTGTCATCTATAGATCTAGACTTGCCTATACTATATAATTTTTATTGTAGGTTCAATAATATCTTGTAACAAGGGATCAAACAAAATTTATCAAAATCTTTAGCTTAGGCTACTAGACTCATACCTTCATTTCATACCAGTCTCTATCAAACCAATAGAGAGAAAATCTAGAAATTAGAATTCTTACTAATATGATGAATAAAACACCATCGTTTACTTGAAAAAGTCCTTGGTTTATTAAAGAGAAGCTACATGTTGCTAGCTGGTTACAAACAAGAGACACAATAATAGATTTTGTGTGCTATTTCACTTACCTTAACTAATAGACCTCATGAACTAGATGTTTGTGAGACTCTTCAATATAGTCTAAAAAATTTACAAGCGGCATGCTACTAGGTTCACCAAACTTGTAAATAAAAAACAACTATCACAAATAAACCTTGCTGATTTTCATATATAAATACACGTTTCATTAAAAAAGAGACATTTGTAGCCATAAGCACATGTACTACACAATGGAATTGAAGCTAGCCCAAAATGCAAACAAATTTGGTGAGAAAGAGGAAATGGAACACAATAATAACCATCAATATAATGACAATGTAAAGGAAACAATAGTAGATGTTATGTAATAGAGAAAGGAAAGCTATAGCTGCCAAGGACAAGTAATGGGCTAATCCCCAAACCCAAAACTAGCACTAAGGAGAAAAACGAACTCTAATATAGCAATGCCTACAATGTTGAGAGTGTGGGCTATACTCAACACCATTCAATACTCTCACTATCTATTGTCATTCTCACAATGCAGGATTGCTCAAGACAACTATCTAATAACTTAGAATAATTCACACATCTCTCTAAGCTAAGTGAATCTAGGGGAACCCTTTAGTACTTGGATGCTCCATGATGCAAATAACACATTTTTTCACACTTTATCTCAAGATAACAACCATAGCTCCATTTATTCATCTCCCAAAGTAGGTGGATCGGTGTAATCCAATTTGCTATAGTTAGGTGACCAACTAAATTTGTGGCTGTGTCTTCCAAGGATAAAAACTAGAAAATCCCAACAGTCAAGTTATAGTACATATATAGAAGAACATTTTGTCTTTTTCCACAAAAGTTAACGGTCAGATTGAGAGATATTTGCTCAACAAAATTGCTCACAACTAATTTTTTGCTTGATTTAAGGAGACTTTTTCTTCAACTAAGCACACATATTTTGTGCTATCAAAAAGTGTAATCAAAAGTCAAATATATGACTTTGGTCATATAACTTTAACACCATTTCACCATGTGACATCATCTTGAGGATAAAGAGTTATATGCTAATTAGTATAGTGACCTATGTATTATCTTGTATCCTAATTAGTAGCGACTCATATGCTAACTAGCAGTTGCCTGTATGATATGCATGCTAATTAGCACAATGACCCATTTTCTCTCTTACATGCTATATATCTATGATGATTGGTTTGCTTTCTTGTATGCTTTATAGCAATGATCTTTTTGCTTCTTCTATGCTAGATGGTAGTGACTCACTTGCTTTCTTATATGCTATATAATAATGGCCCTTGTGCTAAACTAGAAGAGAATAGGAAACCAATAAAAATAAAATAACCGTAGTTCACATTCACTCATGAACAATAACAAAACTTAATATCAACCCTTAGATCATGCACTTCAAGAACTTAAGATTCAAACTATTCTAGAATTTGGACAAGGTAGTGGATAAGTAGACAAGGGCAAGGAGCTACTTATAAAAATGGCCTCAATCAATACTTGTGAGTTCTAGCAGTCCATCTACCATAGGCCTTGTACTGAATTCTCGAAAAACTCCAAGTGACCCACCAAAATAAGAGATATTCAAGATGGAGTATTACTACTTGGAACAAAGGTAAAGCACTTAAGATAAAAGTAGAGGTATTCCACACTATGATTTCTAGCATGAGGTATAATGCTCACATAATGAGGATCCCCAATAATTTGATGGAGGATCTTCTAAGAGGGGTTGTAGTCCAAAAAAGGCCAAATAACTACTGGATAGAGGCAATCTACAAGTCTAATACAAAGCTTTAAGAGCTGCCACGATAATCTAAAAACTCTCAAGCTCCTTGAAGTAGCCATGCCTACTTCCTTCAACTGTTATTTGACAATGTCGAACAATTGGAGAAGAGAGTGTGTAAAGAAGTTACTAAGGCATCAACTAGTTTTTTTGGCCAATTGGCCAATTGAGCTGAAACTAAGATCTAATGTGCCTCCTTGTCCCCAAGCTATGTATTACACAAGAAAGTGCCTTTGCATCTGAAGATCTTTTCTAAAATTGCAAGACAATAAGGAAAAGGTTGTAAGGGAGCATCAAGAAGCTTAAGATTGCTAAACAAAGAGAAGAATCAACACCAATCAAATAAGAAGAAAGCAGACAAGAAACTCGTGGAAGTGATAGAAAAATAGAACTAAAAAAGACACTAGAAGAGTCACACAACCAAGTACAAAGCTTGAAGAAAACTTTAGAAAGCAAAAGTCACCTTTGATAAATAGGTAGTAGAGCTACATGTGCTACTAGTGCAAGAACAAGCAAATACCACCTTGTGAACATGGAACTACAAACAACATGGTGGTCACATGAACAAATAGAATTGGCACTCAAAGGAATCTAAGAGATTGTGAGGGATTTCCTAATCTAGAGCACTAAAACATTGAAGGATGGGATAAAGAAGATACAACAAAAGAAGAAATTTTGTTTTGCAATCTTGCCTTAGACTTAGACAAAACTATGGAGAAAAGGGATATGTTGAAGGATCAAGAAGGGGTGACAAGCCAACTCCTCCTCGTTGAATAATATATGTATTTTAATGCTATATAAAATGCTACAAGACAAATAGAAGATGAAGATTCTAGGAGCATGGTAGAAGAAGTTATCCATTGCATAGGCAACTCTAAAATCACAACTTTAGCAATCCGCTTCCAAGGATAAAGTATGATTGTTTTAAGGAAGATCTAGTTTAAATATATATAAATGCTTGATATAGTAATTATGAGATTAGGGGGATGGGAATAAAAGTGCCTATTTTATTGATTATTGTTTCTCATTTGGCACCTATCCACAAGCGTTGATAATGGCAGAAAAATAAACTAGAGCCCCCAAGAATATCATCAACACCCCTTGTGTATGATGACACTTGGGTGAATGAGTCACCCACCCAGAAGAAGAGCCATCCATTAAACAAACCTAGGAGAACTCTTAAGCACCTAATACAAGATAATTAACCTCACCAAAGTAAAACCCCCCACTTTTGCAACAGTCAGACCCTAAGTAGGTTAGTAAGCTCATCAAAATGTTAGATCTTCCACCAAACATGAGTCAAAGATTTCCCTTGATGCACCTATAACAAAGGAGGATGTAGAATTTTGTTAGCCTATTGAGGATTTTGAGGCCTCACAAGCAAAACCCAACACCCCTATTGCAATTGACTTTGTGACCCCATAGAAGTTTAGGAGGGTGCTACTAATCACAAGTGTCAACGACCTCATTGCAACATGCATATTCATTGTTGGGAGATAGTTAGACCAAGTGGTCAAAGAAGCTTTTTCCTAGTCTTCTGTGGATGGCAAGGCTTGGAAAGCCAAGTGTGCATTGAGGCCTTAGTGAATATAGAGAGCATCTAGCATGGTGGCGCAAGATCCTTGATGACTATGACATGGATGGCAAAACAATAGAACAAATCTTAGCCAATCCCAAGAAGCTTTCTCACAAATGCTAACATAGTCAAAGTGAAATGAGAACTTGAATGACTAGAACACTTAGACGTCTTAGAACATGAGTGACTAGAATATTAAACCTATTTTCCATATGAAAGCTCTCATGAAAGAGAAAAAGAGGATACAACATTTGACTCTCTAAAAGAGTCAAAAGGATGAAGCTTAGAGTCAGAAAGCGGCATGGGATACTAACCTTGAGATTCCACACCAAAGAAAAAAAAAGCAAATATGAATCTTCTTATTGATTTGAGAAGAAGATAGCTCAACAATGCTAGGAGGAGGACTTAGGATGTAAATCAAGAACTCATGAAAAGCCATAAGATCTCCCTGGGTGTCTTACAAAGTTCAAAAAAGTGGACCATATCATTATGATGCTTAGTAAAAAGAGATGAGGTGAATGCAATGAACCAATTGAGAGGGACCTCCAAAAGTGAAGGAGGTGAACCATGTGGAGGGAAAGGAATTGCATAAGTTGGTATTTATTACGTAGGACACCACTTTTGAAGATAAGGGTAAGCTCATCAACTTGCTCAAAGAATATTGAGAGGTTTTTTCTTAGATTTACATAGACCTTAGGGGCATATAGACTTGAGGACTAACACACACTATTCCATTAAACCCTAATGTTGATCCAATCAAACACTGGCCATACTCAATGGATCCCTACTATGCCCATCATATCCATGAGGAATCAAAAACGAAATTGAAAGCAAGTCTCATCTATAAGATTGAGAATATGGATTGGGTATCACCCATTGCCATGGTAGCCAAGAAGGACATAAAACTCAAAGTATGCATGAACTATAAGAAGGTAAAATCCACTACAAAGTGAGATCATTATCCTTTTGCTTATATTGAACACATGATTGAGCAAGTGGTAGGAAATTAGGTCTATAACTTCTTGGATGGTTCTTTAGGATACAGTCAAGTGCAAGTTCATCTTAAAGATGGACACACTAAGCTTTGCCACAAGATAGGAGTGTTTATACACACAATCATGCCCTTTAGTTGAATCAATGCACCAATCACATTCCAACACTTCAATTGTATCATTTTCCATGACATATTAAGAAAGTGGCTTGAGGTTTTTATGGATAACCTTTGTGTCCATCATCTAGCTAGATGAATATCTTGACAAGTTACTATTACGCTTTGAGCAACATAGGCAATACTAACAACTATCTCTTAACCCATTGAAATGCCAATTCCAATGAAGCACTACATCATCTTGTGCCATCTTGTATCCAAGAATGCTATAGCAAGTAACGTCACAAACATATGAGTGATAATGGAGTTCCCACCACCTATCAATAAAAAAGGAATCCAAATCTTCTTAGGGCATATTGGATATCATAGGCACTTTCTACTGAATTGCATTTAAAAAACAAGGCCCTTTAAAAGCTTGTAACAATTTGGGAATAAATTGCTTATGAAGCATTAAAGAAGATGCTTGTGAATGTATCTACCTTACAAGCTCCAAATTAGACGATAACTTTTCATGTGTACATTGATGCTCTTAAGATTGTAACAAAATTTGTAGTATGCCAACTTGGTGAGTATAACATGAACTTTTTTGTGAGTTTTACCCACAAAAAACTCATTGATGTAAAGTGTATGTAGTTAAGTTAAGACGTTTTTTCATTATCTATAGCCCATGCAACCCACCTTCTTTGTACAAGCCATGCCCTCTAGGATGAATTGCTCGATGGTTTCACTACTATTGGAGTTTGATTTTTTTGTGGTTGTTCAAAAAGGCAAGTAATATTATATGGCCAATCACATACCTTGAGTGACAAGTGGAAAAAAGGCGATTGGTGTTTATGACAATCAACCTGATGCAAAAATGTTTCCAACTCAACATGGTAGTTAACTCTTTAAA
The DNA here is from genome assembly GCF_053477565.2 of Lygodium microphyllum. Classification (NCBI taxonomy): domain Eukaryota; kingdom Viridiplantae; phylum Streptophyta; class Polypodiopsida; order Schizaeales; family Lygodiaceae; genus Lygodium; species Lygodium microphyllum. Next base: position 118,720,912 of record NC_141160.1, read on the forward strand.
GTTGAATTGATGTCTTATTCAACAATGGCATTATGCATATCCTCAAAATGGTTTGTATGAACACCCAATGGAAAATGTATGATTCACCCCTCTTTTGATCAAGACTTGATCCTATGAAATGATTGTAAGTAAACTATATGGATTAGGGCAAAACAATATACTTTAAAGATGTGTGTGTGAGCATGAGATTGAGGATATGCTATAGGAAGCACACATAGGGATAACAAGATGCCACTTCGATGCTAAATCTATAGCTTGGAAAGTTTTGGATTCACAACTTTATCCAATCCTATTTGGAGATGTGGCACATCATTTTAAACACTATGATGAGCGCCAACAACAAACGAAGGGATAACAAGAGGCCACTTTGATGTTAATGCTACAACTAGGAAAGTTTTACATTTAAAACTTTAGCCAATCCTACTTTGAGTTGTGGCACATCTTTTCAAACATTGTGACATGTGCCAAAAACAAACTAAACTTCCAATCTGAGAAATAAGATGGAGATCTCTTTAGTGATAGCCATTCAACCCTTCAAAATTCGGGAAATCGATTTGATGGGACCCATTAATCTAGCTTCTCAATGCTCACAATCATGCTAAATTATTGTGGCCATTTATTACATGACAAAGTGGGTTAAGGCTAGGACCACTTGCAAGAATGAAACTAGGTCAATAGCCAATTTCTTATGGAAGCAAGTCATTTCTTGAGTTGGCTATGCCATTGAGATTGTTTGTGACCAAGGAACTCACTTTTTGAATATTTGTAATTGAACATATTTTGTCTACTTTCTTAATCCTATACCAACATTCATTCCCTCACTATCCTCAAGAAAATGGCCAAGCAAAATCCACAAACAAGATAGTAATCAATGTCCTTATTGAGACTATTTTTGCTTCTAAATCTTATTTGGATAACCAATTCATGGCATCTTTGTTGGCCTATTGGATATCATGCAAAATAGCTATACAACAAGCCCCCTTTAGGCTTACCATAATGCTAGTTGAATTCCTTATCCCCAGTCTCCATATAGTAGTACAAAAGAAATATTAAAGGACTAACATCCACCACTAAGAGCATTGTCAAAATCATATCTGGGCCCTCTCCCTCTATGGGCTCTCAAAATCCTCAAACCACAAAGCCAAGTACAAAATGGCCTCAATCCTTTTCCCACTTCTACTAACATGCAAAATGAGCCAATGTAGCAGACTTGAGTAATGCTCTAAGACTATCATTCACAAGGAAGTAGTGGAAAAGAGTAGCATGCTTGAGACTTCACAAAATCAGTCCCCAAGGAAATGATTATATGAGACCTACAGCATAGGGAGCCTCACACTCATTGGGAGTCAATACTTTGAAATCAAATGCTATGCATTCATAGGAGATAGTTCTCTTTGTACTATGTTGATGCAATGCAATGCAAAATGGATGACTTAGAGTGCACAAACATTTTACTTAAACGAAATTAGCATTGCGAGTGTGTTCAAATATTCTTTCCATGATTTTCCTTCAAACAACTTTGCTATGATGATAAGGCAGTGCCAAACTACTTCGTACCACTGTACCTCTTAATACTTCAAATAAAATTGAAACCTATATGAAAAGTGGAGCAAATAAATTAGATTTTGAGTCATATTCAATACATAAAACCCCCTCTCTCCCTACCATTTAGGGTCTTGCTTGTGATTACTAGGTTAAGATGTGTTTCCATGTACGTTTCTTTATAATAAAGTCAATAAGACGCATTAAAATATACAAACCAAGGTAAATGGAGGAAAATCCTCATTCTTTACCTCCATTACATTTGCACAAACATAATTCTAAATTTTCACCCATAAAAACTATTTTTTCCTATTTTCTTTGTCCTGAAACCTTATTTTCTTGGTAATTTTTCTTATTTTCTTCATATAAAATGCTATTTTTTCCAATTTTTTTGATTCAAGAAAGTGATTCATACTTTGAATCATCATCACATTTAATTTCATCCCATATGAATATGCTTTGATCACTTGAAACCAAGAAAAACATCATTTTTCCTCTTAAAACACACATTTTAGGTTTTAAAAATTTAAGAACTCACATGCATGGATAGGGGTTCTATATTTTATGCTTCACAATCCTCAAACACATTACAACCAAGCTTCAAACAAAATTTTATCACATATAAACAAGATTTGCACCATAAAATGTAAAAAAGAATCCAAATTTCTATTAAAAAAGAGGCTCATTGCCATTTTTCATGTTTCAGGTCTCAAGCTTTGATTTTACGGACAGCAATAGGACCCATAATTGGTCTCCAAATAGTGTTGATCATCACTCCTTAGCGTCAACATAATCCCATATCTATCTGGTTCAAGCCAGACAATCGATCTCCATCATGATCTTCTCTAAATAATTCCCATATGAATTGCCCTCAAGGTGTGAGAGAGGGAGGAGATAGAAAGATTGATTTTGCATCTTCGTATGTAGGCCATCATTTACGGAGGCGAGTTTGGTGATTAGAGGTAAAAAATTTGAGAAAAAGGATGATGAGATCGGATCATATGCTTGTTTGTTGGCTCTCTAGCCCCCCCTATCCATTTTTTTTTTGCCATTTCGTGAAAAAACGCTCTGCCCCCCCTCCCCCATTTGAAAAATGTTGGGGCCTTAGGCTCTCAAGAGTCACCACCCTTATTAAAATCTTCTTTACACCAATCTTTTTGATCCTCTTTGCTTGGGCACCCTCAAGTCTAGCTTCCAACGAAGGCCAAATCAAAGTCCAAAAATTTCTACACGATTGTCTCGAAGTCCTACACTGCTTGGAACTTGTTGCCCTTCTTTCTAGCAACTCAAAAATTTACTAAAGATCCAAGATTGATGCGAGGGCTGTCTTTAGAAGCGCTTCAAATCCCAACTTCCACAATCTCTTTAAATTGTCGAATCCGCATCCATTGCTTCTTGCAAGCTTTGATTTCCACCTCAAATTAATAGGAATTTGGCCCATTTTTTATTATTTTCTGGTTGTAAATTCCACTTTCATTGGTGACCACGGGATAGGGCAACTTAGCATGCCAAATCTATGAACGGACATGCACATTCAGAAACCAAAAAGGGCATCAATCTACTTCAAAGAAGAATACACAACAAAACACGAACACAGCTCTCACACTATCCCTTGACCAAATCAAGGCATGAAGATCCATGAGGGATATGCTAAGCATAATTTGACAAAGATCCAAAGAAAGTTGCTAACCAACTGCTCCAACATAGACCAGCCAAAAAAGATTTATCAAAGAAGTCATCCTAAGTGGTGGTCTGACCTGCCTACTTGACCTAGGACAACTAGACCAGAAACTCCTACTAGACGAGGACTCCTAGGTTTTTGATTTTTAGATGCTTTTTATTTAGCACTTCTTTATTTTCTAGGACTCAAAACTTGGGCATATAAAAAGGAGGGAGCCGAGCGTATTGTGATCCAAGGAGAATAGGGTATCGGCCTTAGGTCATGTCTCAGTAACCCAAGAACCTACCAAGCTCTCACAAGGCGATGTCACAAAATCCTTTTTCTTATGCTCGCTTTTATTTTCACTCCAATTATTCTTATTTATTTTTCTAGCTAAATGCCACCCCTAGGAAGATAAAGTACCGGCTCCTAGAAACAATTGCTTAGCATGCTAGCAAGACAAGGTCACTAGGACTACTCTCAAAACATATCTTTAAATGCTTGACAATGCCTTTGCAGGAGGTGGGGACAACTACTCAAACCTCCCCTAAATGTACCTAACCAAACCTTGGGACTTTATGCCTTGACTTTCTAGTCCCCAAAAAGAAGAAAATTCCCCACAAAAAAGTTGGTGAGTGAAAATGAGCGATCGAGGATATTATGCTTCATGAAGTCAAGGGGGATAACACATGCAAATATCCTTTTTTTGTCTTTCTAACATGTACCGGTAGCGGGAGTTTGGTTTATAAATGGAAATCCCAAGTGGTATCATGCATGTTCGACACATGGTTGAGATATTTCAGTTTTGAGACATGCGCTTCATACAGGAAGAGAAGAAAATGTGTTCTCGCTTCTAATTTTGAGTCCCCGAGTGGAGTTGTACGTGGCAAGGGGCATGTTTGCCACCTAGCAATTAAGGGGAAGTAAGGGGCAAATTGAAAAATTAAGGGAAAAAGTAAAAACATGAGTAGTTCTTTTTGGGGAAAAAGAGAAAAGAAGTGGTCAACACAACACAACAAGAGAGAGAGAGTGTGTGAGAGAGAGAGAGAGAGAGAAGAAGAAGAAGAAGAAGGAGAAGAAGGGAGGTGAGAAGGGAGAGAGATAAAGAAGAAAAAGAAGAGAGAGAGAGAGAGAGAGAGAGAGAGAGAGAGAGAGAGAGAGAGAGAGAGAGAGAGAGAGAGAGAGAGAGAGAGAGAGAGAGAGAGAGAGAGAGAATCTTGCAGGCTGAAGAAGGGAGAAATTTGAAGCTCAAAAGAAGAAGAATAAATTATCACAAGAAAGAGACCGTGAAGCTGAAGTTATTGAAGTTGTGGAGCAAGATGGTAGGGCTGCAGTCGATGGATTGATGCGAGTTCTCAGTTTTCAAATGATGGTAATAGGAGTCTTCCTTTGTTTTATTTTCTTCTACTGCTTTGTGGAGCAGAGAGTTTGCAAATCAATTTTGAGGTATGGATATGAGTGAAAGACAATAAAGGACCGTTCTTCGTTTTGTTGAGAGTGATACATGTTAGTTGTTGAGTGAGGCTTCCCGTCAACAAGGAAGAATGGAAGTGAAGGGCCTCTACATCTGAAAATGGATATGAGGCACGGAATATGTATTATGAGCAAGTGTTGAATGTACGGGTTCGAGTTAGTGGAAATCTGAAAGGATTTGTAGCCAAGAAAAGGATGAATCAGAGTTTGTAAAATTTGAAGCTCCCGCAAGTCTTCATCAATGCAAGATTGTTCTTTTGGAACAGAGAAGTTGTGTTTGTTGTATAAAGCGTGTATGAATTTAAGACTGTAGAATGTGTAGAGCTATTTTAGGGCAGCAGATCAAAGAATTTGGCTCTGAGTAATTCTAGAGAATTATTGATTGGAAAGAGAGATACAACTTTTCTTTTTGAAGCTTGGCAATCCGAGATTTGGTCAAAAAGTTATGAATTGTTATGTGTAACGCTTCATGAAGCAGTTTCTGTGCTCTATGAGGAAATAGGTAAATTCAGTAGCTTCTACAACACCAACTTGGTTTCCTATGGAAGTCATCATGATTATCCATTTATATATCCGTGTAAACTCAGTTTTGATGCAGTAATGGAATGTCTATAGCAGTGAAATGCTTGTAGCTGTTGAATGGGCTCGGGAAATTGTCGTGTAAAGCTTTGATTATGTGTGTATTTGGTTTGTATTTGTGTGTGCTTTGAGGAAATAGGAACAAAGACGGTCTACAACTGATTTTTTATTGTTTGAAGCAATTGCGCTTTGTGGGGCACTTTGTTGCGTGGAGTTGCCATCTCCTAAAAAATAGGAGCTGTGTGAATCTGAAAGCTCTTGTTGTCAGAATCTCTACCATGGTTGTTTCAGCGTCAAATTCTCTCGAAAAAGTGGTCAAATTTGAACTTGAAGGTTTGAACTATTTAATTATTGATTTGAAGTCTCAGTGAGGAGTGGGTGATCGGGAATTTTTGATCATGTGTTCAGTGGTGTCGTCTCATGGGTTTTGTTGAGGTGAGATCCTTAGTCTTTATTCTGTGGTGTTGTCTTGAGGGTTGTTAGAGGCCGACTACCCAATTCACCTACCAACATATATATTTAGATTATGGGGAAAAAAAACATGAAAACAAAGAATAACACTTCGACTTGGCCACGAAAAGCTTCCACGCAGCAAGTGGCTCCCTCGAGGTACTTCTTCAGATTTGTCTGGTGCAACACTAAAATAGAAAACCAAACAGACACATGGATCTCTTAGCCTAACAAAATAAAGCATTTTGCTATGAAAAAAATGGCTCTCTTAGCTTTATGAAATATAACTATACAACACACCATTCAGCAACTTATGGACCCTTAGTCCCCACATAAACTCTATTGAAGCACAAAACTAGACCAAGGGATGGGCTACTTAGGCCCTACACTAAATGCATCAAATTATTAGCTAGCCCTATGCATAAATGGAAAGGGGGTGTCCAAAGAATATTTTGTTGAATGATTCGATGCGTCCATGAAAGAATAGGAAGATGATCAATCATTACCTGGCTCATCACTGATGCCAGGAGGCATATTCCATGGTGGATTCTCTGAGATTTTGCAATGGATTCCGTAAAAGTATATTTGTTGCCGGGGCTCATACACAAGGTGGATTCCTTGTGTGAAAAGTTGATGGGGATGCATGTCCTTTTCGGGCGTCTTGTTAATTTAATGTGCAAGTGGGTGATTCCATAGCGGGTGATTTCGCAAAATACATATTTAAATTAATGGACGTTTATGAGTTTAGAGTGCAAACTCGTAATAAATTGAGGTTAGGATTGAGTTCTAACCAATTTATTTATTTTGTAGCTAAAGACTGCTAGGTATTCACTTTTGTCGGTTTAATTTTATTATTTTCTAACAATTGTGAATGCTTCAGCTGATGTGTAGAGCAGACAGCGGTGGCATTGGGAAGCACTGGACGATAGCATGTATTCAAGTTATTTAGAAGAAATTATCATTTTTGATGGACGCGTATCTTAGGCATGGCGCCAATATTTATTTTGACGCACTTATTTATTGAAGTGCCTGACATTTATTTATTATTTTGTATGTGCATGGACACACGATTTAAATATTTGTTATTCGACATTGTATTTGGGCACAATCCGACTCTTTGGACGCCCAATAGCTTTAATTCTTTAGTGGGACAAAAGCAAACACAAAAGCTAAAGCATGCTAGTTGTAAATTGGGCTATTTTTTGAGCTTGGAGATGAATAATATATCAAATACATGCTTTGTGGAGCGCTCACACAAGGCATGGAGGGAGATTGTACCCAATTAGTCTTTTGCTTCATATCGTGCAAGTCTTCTCTCTTGTTTTTTGTGCAAAAGTAGAGTTCTTTTGTTCTTGGGGACCTTCCGACGCTCGTTGCGCGCATACAACATCCGATCTGTGCACCAGTGGTATCAGAGCAAAGCTGAGATCGAGGGCTTCCAATCGCTTACCATCTCGCGTGAAGGGGGAGCTCTTGGAACAATCGAGCTCTACAGTTAGTCTCGCAGCAATCCATCAATACCAGCGTGTTCCTAGTAGTGAAGAACTCCCTGTTACGTTGTTGGATCGCGAAGGACCGGCCTCTACAGGCGGAGGACCACTTGGGAAGTTCCTTTGCAAAATGTTTTTTCTCATAGAGAAGTAGATAAGTCACTTTTATCAAGTTTTATTAGAAAGCTTAATAAGCTTTCTAAAAAGCTTAAATTCCACAAATTCAGATGTCCGCGACGGTAGGACGTAGTACGGCCTGCCATCGACATCGTTTAAAAGATGCCGATGTCCTGATTTAAAAAAAAAGATTAGTTAAAGCTTTAACTACCTAAAGCTTAAAGCTTCAACCTTACAAAGTTTCAAAGTTCAATTTCAAATCTCCCATAGCGGTAGTTCCCACTGGATCAAACACGAATTCGTCTTCAACCTTCTGGCAAGCCCCTGTTCACACCTATGGACTGATAGAATTCAATTTCAGCAAACAGATTGCTACCCACAGTCTCCATGCACGAATTATCTTCTTGGAATACGGACGTGGTATCAAATTCCGCATCAGCAAAGAAGAAATACTACAAAAAAGTCATTTAAAAAAAAAGCCTTGTAAACCCGACTTTGAGCTACACTCATCGTGCTAACAAGATTTCGAGTGTGTGAGGTCTTTTGGAATTTTGCAGAATGTCCGATCAAACCATGGAATATTTTATGGCTAAAGGTGATTTACCCAAACCAACAATGGAGCAAAAACTGGATTTAATTATGATGCAGCTTCAAGAGGAACGAAGAGCACATCAAACTTTGCAAGCTCAATTGGCCAATTTGCAACAATCTACTGTTGACCAAGATGGACCGCAATATCTGAAGATCTTATACGACGTACGATCAATGCAACACTTGAAGCACAATCTATTTGGAAATAAACAAAGATAAGTAAAAGAAATTTTAAATTTCGTACTTTCAATGGGTCACGTGATGGAAAGACTGTACTTGCTTTTATAAGTCAATTTGATTATTATTTCCATGAAGAATAGTATGCTGAGAAAGACAAAATTAAGTGTGTCACTAATCATCTGGTGGACAGAGCATCCCTATGGTGGACTATTGTCTGCAAGAGCATTGATTGTCCTACTACTTGGGAGACTTTCCAAAAGAAAAATTTTCAAAATTTCCTTCCACCCCAATTCCACAAAAAAGCAATTAAACAATGGGATCTTCTACAACAGAGGAATTGTGAGCCTATTTCACAATATACTAAGCGTTTTTGGAATGCTTTATTGCAACTTCGAATGCTCGAAGATGTACCTAAGGCAACCCATAAACGCAAGTTTATGTCTGGCTTACTTGGACATTTTTATGTGGAGGTGAATATGTTCAAGCCAACGACTCTCAAAGATGCAATTTCCTTGGCCCATGACACTCAAGACAAAATTCGAGGACGAGAGAAGCGACCGCAACAATTTTAAACTAATGGTAACTTTGATTCAAAACAATTCAATTCAATTTTTCGAAGATGCAATCAAAATCATTTCCTTCCATCTTCATTCCGTAAATCTTGGACACGACCCTCTGCTTTACAAACAAACACAAATCCAAACCCTAAGCCATCTTTCCATCAAAATCCCAATATTCCTAAACTTCCCGCTATTACCAATAATGTATCTAAAGCCAAACCCATATTCTATTACAAATGTCATCAACTTGGACATCTAGCGGCGAATTGTTAAATCAAAAAGCCAACTGTACACATCAATTATTTGGGAGCGACAGAAGATGAAGAATATGAAGAAATGCCAGATTTCATGGAAGACGATGACGATATCGGTACTGCTTCAGATACTTTACCAGGTATGCCAAATCCCGATTCTTTATTAACAATGAAATGTCTTGTGCATGGTAAAGAAAAATTGTTTTACATGATGATGGGAGCACACACAACTTTATTTTTGCAAAATTGGTCAAAGAATTGAATTTACATACTGTTTCTACACATTATCGCATCAAGGTTGCATTCTTAGGCACTAGATACAATGGAACACAAGAAGTGCATGACTTAGAAATTAAAATTGGTGATTGTGTTGAATGTAGAAATTTCTTAGTTGTGCCTTTGCAATCTAGTGACATTATCTTAGGAATGCCTTAGCCTAATCAGTACAATCCCTATATAGATTATTCCATGCACTCAATGAAGATTCATTCTAATGGAAAACAAATCACATTGCATGGTATGCACACTTTCAATAATTTTCCATTGCTTAGTCATACACAGGCTAAACGTGCATTACGAAAAGGTAGCAAATCCTACTTAATATGGGTGAATGAAATTGAAGCTAAAGAAAATCAGATGTATCCTAAGCACACACAATTTCTTTCACAATTTCAAGATTGTTTTGCTGTTGACTTACCACCTGGCTTACCACCTATACGTCTCGAAGATCACAAAATAGACCTAATTCCTGGATCATAACCACCATGTAAAGCACCATATAGACACAACCAAATTGAACAGAAGAAATTCAAGCCCAAGTTGAAGAATTGTTAATCAGAGGACTCATTAGACCTAGTAGTTCTCCATTTGGTGCACCTGTCCTATTAGTGAAGAAGAAAAACAATACCTATAGGATGTGCATTGATTAGCGTGCCCTAAATAAGATCACTATTAAGAATAGATATCCGATTCCTAGGGTAGATGATCTAATGGACAAACTACAAGGATCTGCAATATTTAGCAAGATAGATCTTAAATCTGGATACCATCAAGTACGATTGGACACATATGATATATTCAAAACTGCATTTAGAACACAATTCGAACACTATGAATTCCTTGTTATGCCTTTTGGTTTAACTAATGCACCAACCACATTCAGTCGTATGATGAATCACATATTTTTGAAGCATCAGCATTGTGTCATTGTTTTCTTTGATGACATATTGGTTTTCAGTAAGAATGAGAATGAGCATTATGAACATTTATCCTTGGTTTTCACATTATTGAAAGAGAATCAATTATATGCTAATCCTGAAAAGAGTGAAATTTTCCAAACACAAATTGAATACCTAGGACATATTGTTTCATCTGAAGGTATTAAAGTTGACCCTAAAAAGATAGAAGCAATTTTGAAGTGGCCGATACCTAAAGATGTGCACGAATTACATTCTTTCTTAGTTCTTGCTAGCTTTTATAGAGAATTTGTGAGAAAATTTTCATTGCTTGCATTACCTTTGACAAAATTATTAAAGAAAGGCATTATGTATCATTGGTCCAATAATCAACAAAAGTCCTTTGATTTACTAAAACATGCTTTAACTCATGCTTCTATATTGCAATTACCTGACTTCAATAGACCGTTTTTCCTAGTAGTCACTGATGCTAGTGGATCTGGAATATGAGCAATCCTTATGTAAGATTCTCATCCAATAGCCTACTCTAGTTGTAAACTTAAACCTTTTGAACTTAAGTATTCTACCTATGATAAGGAATTGCTAGCTGTAGTACAAGCTTTACGTCAATGGAAACACTCAATGGGATCTAAATTCATGATCAAAATTGACCAACAAAGTATTAAACATCTCCTTAGTCAACCACAAATATGTGACCGATACATTAAATGGGATGTTTTTATTCAAAGTTTTCATCCACTCGTACAATATCAACTCAGAAAAGAGAATGTTGTTGCCGATGATTTAAGTTGAAGACCGACTATCCATAATATCTCTGTGATATCTTTTGACTCTCTTCTCCCTATGAAAGATACCTATGACTAAGACCCTAGTTTTCAAACTGATTGGAATAAATTAGTTTCAAATAACTGGATTCCCATTGATTCGTTGTCTTATACTGATGGATTTATGTTCTATGAAAAAAGATTATGTGTAACTGTTCCATTTCGATCATTTGTTTTGCATGAAATTCATTGTCCCCCCATACCAAGGCCATAGAGGAATTATTTCTACTTTGCGTACATTGATTGAAGATTTTTATTGGCCACACATGGAATCTAATGTATCTCACTTTGTATCTAAATGCTTAATTTGCCAAAGAGTTAAATGACACCATGGTAAACAATATGGTTTATTAATGCCTTTACCAATTCCAGAACGACCATGGGAACAGATCTCAATGGATTTTATCACTGGTTTGCCTAACACTAAAGCTAATCATGACATGATTTGGACTATTGTTGATAGGTTTAGCAAACAAGCATATTTTATTCCATGCAAGAAAACGTTAACTGCATCTCAAGCTGCTCATGAAAATTGTTTTCACTAATCATGGTTTGCAAAAAGTTATTATTTCTGACAGTGATTCTAGATTTTGTTTGCTAATTTAGGAACAAAAATTTCATCCTGAAACAAATGGGCAAACATAAGCTACTAACAGTACCATTTTAGATATTTTGTGTGCATACACAATTTCAAAACCACAAACATGAGATACACATTTACATTTACTTCGGTTTGCATACAATAACACACCATATACAGCTACACCGAAAGCACCATTTGAAATTATTTATGGATATAGATTACCTACACCTGTTACATCATTGTCAAACAAAGTTCAAGTTGCTAATGATATTGCTAACATGCATGCTACTATTTTTTATGAAGTCAAAGATATGATTGCCAAAGCCTAGCAATCATACACAAACAAGCCAACAAGAAAAGAAAAGCTATAAATTTCAAAGTTGATGATTATGTTTGGTTATGTATTGAAAAGCGAAGATTACAAAGTGTTGACAAACACCCTGTTGTAAAGTTAGCTCCTAGATTTTATGGACCTTTCAAGATAATTCACAAAATCAATGACAATGCATTTAAACTAGAATTACCACAACATTGGAAAATCCACAACACTTTTCATATTAGTTTGCTATGACCTTTTAGAGGCCAATTACCTGTACATCCTGTCTATGAAAACCCTTCTTTGCTAGAAGAAGAAACTGAAATCCTTGAACTTGAAACTATTTTATGACCACTAGAACTGGCCAGAGATATTCTAGATATTTGGTAAAGTTTAAAAATCATCCTGTTGAAGAGGCCCAATGGATGCATGCTCGAGGCCTAAGTGCTTACCCCTCACTGCTGGCTCCACGTTGAGCTAATAGTAATTGAGGACAATTGCTATCCCACCCCAGGGGTATGATGCCAGGAGGCATATTCCACGGTGGATTCCGTGAGGTTTTGCGGTGGATTTTGTAAAATTATATTTGTTACCGGGGCTCATACACAAGGTGGATTCCTTGTGCGAAAAGTTGATGGGGACGCCTGTCCTTTTCGAGCATCTTGTTAATTTAATGTGCAAGTGGATGATTCCATAGCAGGTGATTTCGTAAAATACATATTTAAATTAATAGACATTTATGAGTTTAGAGTGTGCACTCGTAATAAATTAAGGTTAGGATTGAGTTCTAACCAATTTATTTATTTTGTAGCTGAAGACTGCTAGGCATTCACTTTTGTCGGTTTAATTTTATTATTTTCTAACAATTGTGAATGCTTCAGTTGATGTGTAGAGCAGGCAGCGGTGGCATTGGGAAGCACTGGGCAATAGCGTGTATTCAAGTTATTTAGAAGAAATTATCATTTTTGATGGGCACGCATCTTAGGTGTGGTGTCAATATTTATTTTGACGTGCTTATTTATTGAAGCGCCTGGCATTTATTTATTATTTTGTATGCACATGGGCACACGATTTAAATATTTGTTATTGAACATTGTATTTGGGCATAGCCCAACTCTTTGGGCATCCAATAGCTTTAATTCTTTGGACAAAAGCAAACACAAAAGCTAAAGCATGCTAATTGTAAATTGGGCTATTTTTTGAGCTTGGAGATGAATAATATATCAAATACATGCTTTGTGGAGCGCTCACACAAGGCATGGAGGGAGATTGTACCCAATTAGTCTTTTGCTTCATGTCATGCAAGTCTTCTCTCTTGTTTTTTGTGCAAAAATAGAGTTCTTTTGTTCTTGGGGACCTTCAAACACTCGCTACGCGCGCATATAGCATCCGATCTGTGCACCAATCACCCATACTAACCATCGGCGACTATAACAAGTCATGTTAGTAAAAGCAATCTCCACAGTAGTCTTGGGCTAATAAGATCAGACAATTTCAATAACCCCTCATCAGGACCACAGTTGAGAAATACTTTCTCAACAAAGGCATAATTTGTGAACGAATCCGCAAAGTGGTTCGACTAATGAGGAACGAGATGACAAGTCACTCTCTCAAAAACTTGAAGTATATCCAAGGCTACACAATGATATATCTGCAAAATGGGATCCCTCACACTATAAGTCCCATTCAATTTGTTGATCACTAAAACTATGAGTCACCTTTTACCAATAAACGATGAATACTACGACGTTAGGCTATATTTAGCCCCATGATTAAGGCATTGTATTCTACCATGTTATTAGTAAAAGTGGTGCCTAAATAAACTCCCATTTTCATAACGACTCTATGCCAAGGATCTTTAATAACCATACCAATACTCGCATGCTCCTCAAGCCCTTGTAAAGCTCCATCAAAATACAAAGTATAGACCCATGCTTCATTGACAGGCCATGCCATATTGATCAATCTACTCATAGTTATGGTAGTCAAAGTTGAGCCAAGAGAGAGGATGTAGGACATGTACAATCCCTCATTCCTCACTAAACTGAATAGGGATGCTAATAAGAAGCCTATGAGAATGGTGGTAGTAGACCTTAATATCCCATGTGAAAGATTCATTTTGCCACTTAGTAATATGATAACCCTTACTCAACTAGATCACTCGACCTTGGTGGTAACACTACTCTAAATATGGATGGTTAAAATAAAGAATGATTTTTCCCATCCGTTTTCCTTGGCACCTACTACAAGTTTAAGTTGGATCCTCAAAGACCTGCAAAGGTACCAAGTCTGACATCAGTCCCTACACATAATAGGGCTTCAACTTATTGAAGTTTACTTTATTTTTAAACTCTACCCCCTAGAAATTTGTTTACAGGACTATAGAGCCATTCTTTCTTATAGGGATTCTCTTATAAGGGCCATCCCATTTGGGTTCTAATTTACCTATAAATAACTCATGACATGCATCATAATATAGAATCAACTAACCCTTAACAAATTTATAGCACGAAAGTCATGAAGTGCTTTCATCCTCTTCCTCCTTACCTCTTGATGTAACAAAGCAGCTTGCAATCGAATCTCATCAAGATGTGCTAGGGAGGTCAATCTTTCTTGCAATGCTTTCTCTTCACCCAAAGAATGGTTCAATGCAAACCTCACAGTGGGTAACTCAATTACGAAGGGTTGGACACACTCTTCCCCATATACCAACTTAAATGCGGTGTGGCATGTTGCTCTCTTGAACGTAGTATTATAAGCCTAGACAGCCACATGAAGTTTCTTGTCCCAATCATGCTGCTTACCCTCAGATATAGTATTGGATAAAATATCTACAAGCTGCTTGTTGGTAGTCTCTACCTGTCCATTTGCTTGGGGATTATATGGGGTGGTTTTATTATGTTTAATTTTCAGAGCTTTAGTTAAGGCTTCTATGACCTTATTTAGAAAGTATGTTCCATGGAACACTAGTTCTTTAGGTGGATTGAAATGGAAAACTATTTGTTTCATAATGAAACTAGCTGCCTCCTTGGCATTGTCCTTCATCATCGTAGCTCAAGCTTCAAACCATTTTGTAAAGTAGTCCGTTGCCACAATGATATATCGTTTTCTCATAGTAGACAATGGATGCACATGTCCAACAAAATTGATGCCCCGCTTCTCATAGGGAAAATTCACAAGAATAGGATTAAGTAGCCACTTATTATTTTTCCTAGTATCATGTCTTTGAGAGATATCACAATGTTGAAAATATGCAAAAGCATCTTGGAAAACCATCGGTCACCAATAGCCAGCATGTAAAGCTTTCTGGGCGGTGAGCCATCCAACAAAATGGCCTCCACATGTGAATCATGACATTCCTCTAGAATAAAGGTATCTCATTAGGCACCATACAACAACGATAAATCTCATCCATACCTTTCCTATATAAGACACCCACTATTATTGAAAAGCAAAGTGCTTGTTGCTTAATCTTCCTCTTTTAGGATTTAGAAAGAGTCTTCGTCAGGTTGTCGATTGATAGATAATGTGTGATAGATGCATACCATGATGGAATAGAGGAGGCTGCATCAATTTTACATAAGTCCTTGCAATCATTAATATCATCCCACTCTTCCTTAGGCTCACAAAAATCTACTAGACACTCTACAACTTTAGTGGCTTGCTCTTAATCTTATAGTCAAACTCCTGCAAAGAAATCAATCACTTGGCTAGGTGATCAGGGGGTTGAAGCTTATTCAGTAATAATAAGTGCAATCCCTCTACCTTGGTAAAAAACACCACCTTCTCATAAAGAATATAGTGTTTGAACTTCTTGGTGGCGAACACCCTAGTCAAGCAAACCTTCTCCAAATAGCTATAACAAATCTCTGAAATTCCCAACTTCTAGCTTGCGAATGCAATAGGATGATAAAGTTGTGCCTCCCAAATTTGGAATAAGCAATAACTAATAATACGCCTTGTTGTAGTTGTGAATATATAGAAAACCTCACCCCTTTTTGGAGCTTTTAATATTGGCACTTTGGATAGTTTCATTTTAACATCTTGAAATGCCACTTTGCATTCTTTTGTCCATTCAAAAACATGGTTGTGAGATAAAAGATTTGGCAATGGTAAACAAATGTTTAGCCAATGCATTAATGAATCAATGATAGTACCCCACGAATGAAACAAAACTGAGAACTTCCTTAGGGAAAGTGGGTGGGCTTAGGGCCACAATAATAACCACTTTCTTAGGGTTAGTGGCAATACCAGCCGCACTCACAACATGACCCAATAGCAAACCATAAGGCACTCCAAATACACACTTTCAAGGACTAAACATTATGCAACACTCATGACATCACTCAAAGTATGCACGTAGAATAATCAATTTTCTACAATGGGTCATGGTAGCCACTTCCAAATCATCTATGAAAACCTTCAGCTCTTTAGGGGATATATAAGAAAATGTCTTGTCAACCATTCTTTGCCAAGACCCAGGAGCATTACATAGGCCAACAACCATCTCATGGTACGCAAAAGTGCCAAAAACTGTAATGAATGTTGTCTTTAACTTATCCTCTTCAGCTATAGCCATCTGATTATAACTTGCAAAATAGTCCATGAAAGAGTATACCTCTCGCTCTAATAGTTGATCTAAAATCTGATCAATCATGGGCAAAGGATAATAGTCCACTATCTACTTATTCAATTCCTTAAAATAGATAAATAGGCGGATTTGATTATTATTTTTCTTTCTTATTACTATTGGTGAGCACCATTCTGTATGTTCAATGGGAAAGATTAGGCAAGCCTTTCTTAAATTCATCAATTCCTCAAAAAGAGGCTCTCTCATCTCAAAAGGTATACATCTAATCTTCTACCTCATTGGATTACCACCTTCTTTCAATGGGATTGTTAACCCCAACATGAAAGAAAAAGGAAATAAAAAAGACGCAGGGCAAAGGCGGAAAAAAGGTAGCTCGACTAAAGAAAGAAGAGGAGAAAAGGCCAAAAGCACAAGGGCAACCTAAAAAGTGCAAGGCAAATGCAAAAGGAGAAAGGTGCATTTTAAAATACAAAGGCGTACCCTGGAATCTTGTAAAAGAGGGCCAAGGGGTGGAAAATCTGAAAAGCTAAAACAGAAGACAAAGACAAAGACCAAGGCAAAGATAAACGAAAGACAAAGGTGCACAAGGAAAAGCGCAAGACAAAACTTGTGTAAAAGAGCGCAAACGCACCGCGGTTTAATTCAAGGAGCGCCGGGCTCTCACCCGTGTAAATTGTAAATGTAGATGGGCGATGGAAAGAAAGCTAGGAAGATAGGCTATGGCCGGCCATATAAAAAAGGGGAAAAGGGGATGACCGCCCAGAAAGGGATTTAGGGTTTTCTATATAAAGTTGAAAAGTGAATGAGAAGCTCATTCTTGTGTGTGGGCAAAAGTAGCTCTCCTATTCTTCTTCTTCTTGCTTGCTTGAGCTTGTGCTTGAGAGAGGGAGTGTGAGAGTGTGAGGAAGTGAGTGTGTGAGGGTGAGGGACTGAGGTGGAGAATCTCTCCATCTTCTCCTCTCTTCTTCTCTTCCAAAAACTGTCAAAATCGAACAGGTATCTAGAACATAAGTTTTGACACATCTAAACCTCGAGATTGACCCCAAAGGCTACGTAGAGCTAAAAGCACATCACAGATCCATCATTGGGCTAAAATTTAGAGCACGTAGTTCAAAATTTGGCTATAAACGATCCTCCAAATTGTGCACGGCTTTTACCGTAACGGCCCTGCGGGTCGGGGAGGACTGCCCTCCCCCCGGGACCCCCGCAGAGGGGGCTCTGCCCCCCCTCCGCACCTCTGCCAAGTAGGTTGGAGGGAAAACGCGAGTCGTGACAGGTCCTCCAAATTAGACCCTAGTGTAGTAATGGCTCTACACGAGCATGGATCCTCACTTGTAAAAGAGCAACCAAAAGCCCATACCCGAACAGAGAGAAACAGAGACCCTAGAACCTCAACGGGCCAATCTAGCCATCCAGGGCAAGAAGGCCACACCACAAGAATACATGTACATTGTGTTCAAACTACGTCTAGTCAAAGCATAATGCAACACCATCAAGCTATCAATGCGAGGATGACTAGACATGACAGTCCTGACGATAGATGTACCTTGAGGAGCGCTACACAAATGACCCAAGACCTCAGTAGAGAATCCATGTTTGACTGTGCAGTTAGGGACTCAAAGGCATCTGTCAGAAGGCTTAAATTTACAAGCCAAGACCTGAAAAATGAAGACATAGTACCACCTGCTTATCTTAGGGTCAAACTCACCGCAAAAAGAGAGCATACTATCGATGCTCTGATTGATGAAGGAGTAGATTTTAACATCTTGATCTATGAATCATGGACCCCACTAGGCCAACTAGAGCTCACACGGACTAGTGCAACTCTTAGCCCTTATGGGGGACACCCACAAGCACTCATACAGAAGTGCAAAATCCTTGCGACAATTGAAACGGAAAGCTTGCCTATCCTATTTCATGTTCCTCCAAATAGTGCTAGCTGCAGGAAAGAAACCCTCCTAGGAAGACCCTTCAAAAGGGCGACCAAGTGTGAGTCCGACTGTGTAGCATAGAGGATACACCTGACACTACCGGGTGTGAGGATAGTCACAACCTTTAGCAAGGGTAACCTCATCAAAACTCGAGGGAAAGGCAAGCAAGGTGCTGACATAACAGTCAAGCTTGCTGATGAGAGCAAGGACTTGTTGGAAGAGTTAATACAAGCACAGGTCGAACAACGAGAACCAGTGAGTGAGGCCATGCTTGAAACAAGAAGGTCAAGAGACAATGCCAAGGACGGGCTTTGGACTTACAAATATCGTAGAAGACCCCAAAAGAAGCCCAAGCCTTATAGACGCAGGCATCGATGGAGGGTCAGCACAACGCCGTGATGGATATCCAAAGCGTTGCTATGTGCTCAAGGGTACTATGCAGGTAACCGATGGATTTGGGTACCAAAATCCCCTGCTAAACCGCCTCCATCAGCTGAAGGCCAGAATGCATCAAAAGCAATGAAGCACAGGAGGAAATCTAAGAGAAACTCTAGGTCTCGAGGCAACAAACCAGACATGATTGTTCGAAAGAAAGAGCCTCAGCCTAGTATGCTAAATAGATAGATGTCATATGTAGCCATTGAGCATGCACAAAAATCATTAGTGCCTAAAGAGCCTTTGATTTCCCAAGGGGAGAACAATAATCATAGGCACAACATTTCTCATGGCAAGGCTGGTCGCTCAACAAAGCAAATGGTACAATCGTCTAATAGCCTTGAGCAAATCATTCAGCTAGTGCCACGCCCACCTATGAGTCCTAGATCTCCTATGCCCTCTTCTCCCAAACAGACACAGAAAGCACTACAGTAGTTGTCAAGGGTGACTACTCAATTCCAATCTCTATCTCCATCTAAGCTTCCAAATTTCCAAGAGGAGGGACATGACGCCATCTGTAGCTCTCAACCTAAGGATATGCTTGAGCAACCTAATGTGACTAGATTAACTCATGCTCGATCTACACAGTTGAGTGCTCAAAGGGCAATAAAAGACACGACCACTTCTGATCGCCCCAGGGACTTGACACCGCAATCCACCAAGGGTAGCTAGCCCACTAAACTCGCTGCTACTACTTCCAATCAGGGAACACAACAGCCACAACCCGTGGTCATGACAATGCCCCTTGCAGAACTTGTCCTTAGTAGTTTACCTGTGAAGGAAGTGTCGCAACCAACTTCATTAATAACTCCAGCACTTCCAAAGAGCCTAAAGCCTGGGCTAGAAGAGTTAAAAACATGGGAAACGGCTGAAGAGCCAGACTCCCCCAAAAGGGAGACAATTGTACCCACGCAACCTGGCAAGGCTAGTCTGCAAGCCACAACTAGGTCCCATGAGGACCCTCTAGAGAAGGGAAATGCTGAGGCCCGACCAAGCACATCAACGATCAATATAGCCCAGGGTCCTGAGATATTAGATGCACCTGTGCTGACCAAGAAAAAGAGGAGGAAACAACGAAAACAACAACAGTGTAGGTGGTTGTGGACCCCAAGGACATTGGGACGAAGAGTGCTGGAGAGATGATGAATAAAGCATCGATTCCATCCACCAATAAGCCCACTGATGCCTCTCCTAATAGTGGTGAAACCTCAGACACATCCGTGTGCTCCAACAAATCAAAGCAGTCGTTACCATCAGTGGCTGCTTACAACACTCTATCCACTGACAACAGAACTCGCATTGACAAATCAAGGGTGGATACAACACTGTCATGACGGGGTGACGAATTCGCACCAATCACACCCAAGGAGAACCATGACGCAATAACGAAGCCTCAAGAGAAACATGGAAACCCCAAGAGCATGAGCAATCCTAGTGTTGACCAATCTTGCTCATATAGGCCTGAACCCCCAGCTATGCTAAAGCCTAGGCAAACTCCTAGAACCTTGCATGTGATAGCAACCGAGCAAGCCCTCATCGAACACAGAAGTGTCACAGAATGCTTAACTGAGTTGGATGCTAAGCTCAAGGTGTTCGCTCATGTCTATGTCCTAGTAGGCATGCGCGTATTCCCTAAAGAGCAGCTTGGAGATTACTTGCCCTTCCCTTTATCCTAGGAAGAGCAGGAACATCTTGACGAGCACTATAACAAGCTCTTACATGAACGCATGCGACTCATCTCTGACGAGGAGGTTGATGAACTACGCTTAACCGTGACATTTAATGAAATGCTCTGCCAACTGAATCTCATAAACATTGAGCAACTAAAGCTATTGTTAGCAGGCCGGAGCCGATTTGAAAAGCGTTGGTGTGAAAACCGCGTTGCAATGGCCGAACTAGGAGCTCAGATCATGACAGTATGTGAGGAGTGATTGGCCAAATGGCGGTCTCAAAGAGACCCAACCTATGTGGCACCGACTTCCCTTTGAGTGTGCTGACTGCCATTCGAGGTATAGACTTGGCTGAACCTAGCCAAGAAAAGTCTCTGTTTGATAAGGTTCTCACTGAGGAGGAGTTACATGTTGCCAGTAGACTCGGACAAGGGTCCATGATGTTCGATGTGGCAAAATATCTATCGGTACTAAGTAAGCTGCCATGAGTGCTGGATGCGTGTGCCACACTCCAATACAACCCCGAGTTCTACAATTGGTTCTTATCCTCGTGAAGTGACATGGATTCATAAATTTGTATATAAATAAACACTGATTTTTATGTCAGCGTGTATGAACAATATCAACATACACAAGCAATGATAGTCAAGCGCAGGGAGAAGAGTTGGGTGCGACAGGCTAAGCTCCTCAAGTCCTTGTCTCATCATGCATTTAAAAGCCGTGTGACCATCCCCACCTCCAAGTGAAGGGCATGCAACCCACATTACCGCCATAGGAAGCCTTGACCAACAACTCTGATGGTGTAGACAGGGTGCAGCCCCTTTTCTATACACCTTCTTCCCTTTCCGATCTATCCTTCCAAGGTTGAGCCCTGCCTAATTTCATGACCACCAGCCGACGTAACTCGGCATGAGCTAAGATTTGCTAATGGCAGGAGGCTAAATATACATCACATGAGCCATCCCTCTAGAACAAGCACTGCATGCCCCACCCCTCCCCTTCTCGTTCTATGCGCTTGATAACCTACACTATAATCCTTTACATATAAATAGTCTTATCATGTAACAAATCCTAATCCTTGATTTGCATCTTACAGGCCCCCCGCGAGGAAAACATGGAGAACCAAGGGCAGCTAGCTTGCAAGGACGCTCTCCGCAGCCGACGGGAACATGCAGCACATGCCCCTTCGCCGGTGCGCTACGTGCCCACTCTTAAAAGGTATGCCAAGAAATGCGGCCCCAAGCAACACCCCCCCCCCCCCGGATGAAGGCCGAAGAATCCGCGGGCCAGGCGAGCGGACGCTCAAGGAGGCCCACAAAATGTGGCAACACCAATGGTACAAACCTCCAACGTATGCTCGAGCACCAGGTGCTCTAAGGCAGGAAAGACTGAGCGGGACATGCAAGAATTTAATGAACTGTTCAAAGGTATTTTGGAAACGGTGGCGGGCCGAGACTACACCATTCATGTCTCGACCGACATGGTCCCTGCCCAACCCCACGAGAGCCCCGCACCAGCAGAGCCCTAGTCGCCCGACCACCCAGACTCGCCCCGCCTCGTACAAATAGAGTAGCCCCATGTTGTATAAAAGGCTTATCAAATGCTACCCAGCCAGGACTTTTTGTATTTAAATGGTTAAGTGTTGACATGTTCTCCAATTGTACGAACTTTTCATATCTGCGTTTAATATATTTCACGTCTTTAGCAAAAGGAAAAGCTAATCAAGTGCAGGTGATAAGTATCTAAGTCAACACCATGGAATTTCGATAAATGATGTCTCCTTGTGTAGCACTAGTTTATTATAGTTGCGGCATATACCATGCATGTACTCTCATGAAGTGACAAGTGGATGCAGGATGATACCGGTCCTTGTGCGAAAGTGTTCAATGCCCGATCACCGCAAGACCATTGACCCCACAAAGAGCCGTGACAAAGCCACACTGCCGAAAAAACACCTTTGTTGCCAACCCACATCTCATGGCCCAAAGCACATTCATGGGCCACGCTCTCTTTTTGGGTCAAGCTCTATAGTTGGCTCACGGTAGTTGTTACCTCAATTGTACCAACATCGCGTGTCGCAAAGAGGTGTGCAATATCTCAAGTGTATCTCCCCATCTCAACAATAGTTCCTCTAGCATCAAGGCTGGTGACACAATCATCTCTGTAATATCCCTTCTTCGTAGCCTTTGGATCCCAACATTTCTCAATCCAAATGAAAGGCTAACAGCCTCTGGCATTGATTATATTCATTTTTCCCACAAAAAAAAAAGAAAACAAGAAAACAAAACAAAACAAAACAAAAACACACACGATCACAGCATCGCAGCTAGGGGTCCTCAAATTAGGTACGTCCAGTGACCTTGGTTTGTTGGCTCCGTCCCTAATCCCCTAGCCCTTTGGGAGCTCGCCTCGCCTATGGTTAGACCTGTCGCCCTGAACCACTTGCACAATTCTTTTGCACTCCATCTCAATGCCATTACAATCAACAGTGGTAAGCAAGGCATGAAAGACAATGGAAAAGTACACCATACTTTTCAAGCACTACAAGTAGCCACTAGCTACCAAAAGCTAAGACATCAAGGAGCTCAATTATGCTACATTGCCTTGACAAGACCATAATGATGTCTCAAGCAATCTTCAAGTGTACTCCCTGTCTTCATCGACAAAATTTTTCATCAACTTAGCCCCTTGCTTCACTGACCCATTGCTATACAAGGAACTAGGCTGACAGTCTTCTAACTAAGTAATACCTATCAGGCAATAAAAGAAAAAACTGCACACCGTACCCGTAACCGTAACAAAGACAGTAAACCAAAACAATACCACATCCGACACATATCAAGACTACATTGTTGATAAACCAGTATTTGACCCTGGAAATAACTCTAATGACTGCGCATACCCATCCCACGAAACGGTTCGTTAAAAAGGGGAATTAAGTGCAGTGAGAGGGAATTAATTTAATAAAGGGTTGATTTTAATAAATTATTAAGAATGGGTGAATTTTTATTAAGTGATAAACCTTAGCAAGAAAATGGCGGTTCCTTATTATAAATTTAATTACCAATTATGAGGTTAAAACGGTGCTTTATTTCGAATCCCGGACTTCGATACCCAGACTGGGTCTCTAAATGCAAGTTCATTGATTACAAATTAAGGTGATGTGGAGTGCTTTTTTTTTTTTGCCAACGCGTGCTCTTGTGACGGCTGGTTCATTTTAATTAAAAATTAAAGTGCCTCTATAGCGCATGTAGCGCATGCGAAGTGAACGGCGGGTTTATTTTAATTAAAAAAAATATGTGTGTGTATAGCGCGAATGCGCGTGGAAACTGTGGGTGAATAAATAGGTCATTTTAACAATTAATTTGTGATTAAGGGGGAAATGAAAATAAATAAAGCACATAAAATAAATACCTGGAAGGGGTGTGTATGTAATGCCTAAATGCGCATGGAAGAGTCCCCCAAAAGGAGTGAATCCAGTAAAAGAAAAGTAAAGACCACTAACGAAACAACAAAGACAACACCTTAATAGGATTGTGGATTTGAAATGTATGTTTAAGTTGTTATTGGGGAGGGGAGGGGGGTTATATTTTAGGTGTGGTTATGGTGGGGTTATAGGGTGGTTTCGTTTATTTGGTTTATTTGTGTGTATTTTTAAAAAAAAGTTAAATTTGAATTTTAAGTGACTATTATGGATGGTTCGTTTTGGGTTTAGTGTTTGTTGTTTTTTTTTTTGGAGTTTTTTTTAAAAAAATAGGGGTACCATGTATGATAATATTTTAAAGTGAAAAATAAATGGAAAATGGTCAAGGCGGGTGAGGGGAAATTTTTAGAAATTTTTAGATTTTTTTAAAGAATTTTTTACTAATTGTAAATGAATTTTTGACATTTGTTGGTAATTTTTGGGATAAATTGGGAAATATTTAATTTTCAAAAATTTTGGGGGTGGAAATTTCCAGCTGACAAATTTCCAAAAATTGGCAAAAAGCGAAGGGAATATTTAGAAATTTTTTTGAATTTTTATGAGGTGGAAATTAATTTATAAATTAAGTAAATCAGTTAAATCAGGAAAATCAGCTTAGTCTGGTAAGTAATGTCAAATTAAGTCAGCTAAGTCCTATTAGTCTGTGTAAGTCATGTAAGTTTGACTAAGTCAAGTCAGGTTAGTCAAAGGGAACTAGGTTAGTCTAGGTGAAGTCAGATAAGTCAATTAGGGGGACAAAGTCAATGGAGACTAACCTAAAGGGGGTTAGTTAACCTAAGTAGGGTTAGGGTTAGGGCTAGGGTTAGGGTTAGGGTTAGGGTTAGGGTTAGGGTGACTAACCTAACTAGGGTTAGTGGGGTGGAGTTAGGGTTAGGGTGACTAACCTAACTAGGGTTAGTTAGATTAGTTAATTAAGTTCATTAAGTTAAAGCAAGTTAGGTTAACTGAATAGAAGTTAGTGTAACTAACCTAAGGGTTAGTTAGGACGAGGTAGGAGAAGGGGGTGGCGGTGCGGCCGGCGGCGACCCGGTAGTGGCTACTCGACTGGCGGCGACGGCTCGGCAATGGGCGGACGGCAACTCCAGCGACGTGGCGGACGGTGTGACCCGCAGGGCGGCGGCGGTGGCTATGCCAGGTGGCGGCTCCGACTGTGGGAGACGGCGGCAGCGACGTCGATGGGCGGCGGCTGCATCGTGGACGGGTGGCGGCTCGGCGGTGGACGGCGGCAGTTCGGTAGGTGTTCGGCGGCGGCGCGGGAGGTGCGGCGGCGATTCTGGAGTAGGAGGCGGAGGGCGGCGCAGGGCAGGGGAAAAGGCGGAGGAGGCAGGACATGAGAGAAGGGGGGGCGGGGCAGGGAGAAGAAGGAAGGAGGCGGTGGGGCAGGGAGGAGAAGGAAGGAGGGAAGAGGGGCAGGGAGGAGGAAGAAGGGAGGCGGGGGAGAAGGAGGAGGGAGGCGGGGCAGGGAGGAGAAGGAAGGAGGGAGGCGGGGCAGGGAGGAGGAAGAAGGGAGGCAGGGCAGGGAGGAGGAAGAAAGGAGGGGAAGAAGAAGGAGAGAGAGAGAGATGAGAGAGGGGAGGGCAGTTGAGAGGGGGGGGGGAGGGTGTCCGTTGCTTGGAGGGGTAGGTTTTTTAAAAAATAAAAAAAATGAATTAATTCATTCATTCATTTAAAAAAAAGGAAAGGTGAGACGCCCTGGTCCCGCGCGCATGCACGGGGCAGGGGTAAAAAAATTTGCGATGACGGGAGTGAAAAGGCGTCCGGATGCAGGGACGGAGCACGCAGACACGACCGGGGCGCGTTAAAACGCGTAAAATGGAAAAAGGGCGCGTTCACGCGCGGGACGGAGCGCGTAAATACTTATGAAAATAAAGAAAAAAAGTGGGCAGGACGACAGGAGGAAGACAGGAAAAATATGCGATGGAGGTTCCGGGAAGGGTAAAGGGCGGTCACGTGCAAAAAACACAAAAAACGAACCAAAAACGTAATTGAAAATTAATATCGGAAGATCCGTGCCCGACAATCCTATCACATCAAAACATAGTTCCGACTGAGATAAGACACGTTTACGTGGAAAAAAACCCAAAAACCAACCCGAAAATGGGATCAAAAATTAATATTGGACGAACCGTCCGCTGGAATGATAGGCAGTAAGAAGGAAAAATGCCCGCAAGAAGGAGTGGCACAGGATTATCACGTTAAACCGCAGTTTCGGTGGAAGTAGGAGGGGTTCACATGCAAAAAACTCCAAAAATACACCCGAAAACTCACTGAAAAATTAATAAGTAAAAATCCAGACGTCGAAAAAGGGTGGAGGAAAAAGGAAAAAGGTAGGGAAGACACAGGGACACGGCTGGCACATCAAATTGGAATTCCGATGCAAACAGGGCAGGTTCACATGGAAAAAGGTCAAAAAGACGCACGAAAAGGTCTTAAAAAACCAGAAAATTAATATTGGACAAACCGTGTAGCGGAATGACTTAGAGTAAAAAGGAAAAATGTCAGGGGAAAAGTGGTTGTCATGGCTATGATGTCAGATCACGGTTTCGAAGCAAGCAAAGCGCGTTCACATGGAAAACCGGCTAATTTACACAAAATGCATCAAAAATTAATAACTCAAAAACCGTGCACCAAAACAGGGGTAGGTAAAAAGGAAAAATGGTCAGTGCAAAGGGAGGAACAAGGCGATAAGGTTGGATTTGGACTTCGGTGAATGTAGGGTGCATTCACATGGTAGGACCTCAAAAGCAAGGAATGACGGAAAACTGCAAGGGAACAGCCCCAAGGGTAGGTGGAACATAAACGGGTGGGTGGGAAGGGACCCCATTAGGGTAAAAGCAAGTCATGGCATAAAGACATGAGTAGGTTAAGGCATATGCAGAAGGTTATGCAATGTAGACGCGCAGGGACGCGTCCTCACACTTAAGACCGTAATGGAGAGGGTTAACCGAACAACAGGGACCTAGGACCACGCCACAGACCATCCACTAACGTCCCCACACTTAAAACATGAATGTCACGGAGAAACAGAAGTTGTAGGGTTAGAAAAACTTGGCCCATTTTGTTTGAGAATCAAGGGTGATTGTCAATGGCACGTCCGGTGTTGTTGTCAGCTGCTGGAGGTACCAAGGCATCGTCGCTATACATGTCCTTCATGGCAGGGACCACGCGGCAGTACCCAGGGAGGTAGCTGGTGGAAGGAAGCGCATGAAATTTGTCGATGATGAGGGATATTGCACTCAACTCACAGTCACTCAAATGGAATGAAAGAACAATCACTCGCCCCATAACTAATATCACTCAAGGAATAAGGATTGAAACCCATATCACATACCCGGTTTAGGAATCGACAGGGGAATGGTGTAGAGGGAGTATGCCAGGGTGCACAGTTGATGGTGCATTAGTGCGTCCAACCCGTCTGGCATGAGTGCAAGGAGGAAGGCAAGGGAGCCTTACAGTGCAGTGTACAGAACAGGGTGATGTGTCCTGTGATGACGGCAAAGACCCATCCCGTGGGTACATAGGGAAACGGGAACATACCTGACTCCAAGTGTCGTAACATCCCTCAATCTCACCTCTCGGTAATTGATTGAAGAAACTCCAGTCACACTCAACCCACCCTCTGTCTCACGCTCTATTGATAGATATAGGAGGGCAACCATGTCCTGAAACCCATTGATGGAATCCTCACGGTCACTTGTGCAAAGATTGGTCTCTCGCCCCACCCTCTGTCTCACTCTCTGTTGATAGATACAGAGGGCAACCCATACTCACTTCCCCATCCGGTTAGGATGAAAGCTCACGTCACTTGATTGTTTGTCGATGAAGATCGCGTCATCAGTTGTTGAAAAGGCGTACCCAGGGAGGTAGCCATCAAATCGAACGTTGTGTTAGATAGGACATGTCGTCTATGAGAGAACAGGTAGACACTCTGCAGAAAGACCCAAGACACAGCGTACCAAGGGAGGCAGCTTCAGAATTGGAACCTCAGGGTATCAATTAATGAATCCACTTTCTGGACTGCTGGGTGTTGCCACCTTTTCCACAGCCAGCGTCTCGCCCAAGGGTGTGTGCCACCTTTTCTTGGAACGAGGCCTGCTATGACAGGGAATTGCTTCCTTTTCTCTCATAACAGATTTTTTTTTTTTGGTTTTTTTTTCTTCTTCTCTTTTCTTTTAATTTTATTTTTTTTTCCCCTATTCCCGAGGGTGTTTCCACCTTTTCTCGAAGAATAGGTCGGCATGACAGGGACCTAAGTCATTTTCTCCCATGACCAGAATGTTTTCTTTTTTTTTTCTTTTTCTTTCGTTCTTTCTTTTTTTCTTTTTTTTTCTCTTCGAATTGAGCAAGGGAATGGTAGAAAGACCATTTGTCAGAACCAACCTCGCCACTGTCGCTGATGGAAAATAGAGGATAAGAGATCAAGGCTGGAAGGTGGAGTTGAGGGGACAGAGGGTTGCGTCCGCCTCAGCAGGAGTGACTGAAGAATGGCTATCAGAAGTAGCAGCATAAGAAGTACAGTGCCGTGCCAACGAGGGAAAAGATCAAGTGACCATGATTGTCAAGATTCCCAAGGAGGGAAGTACTTCTTCAGGCGATATCCATTGATCAGAAAGGGATCATCAGAGGCATCAACGGTCTGCACTTGGACAGAGCCATTAGGGTTGACAGCAAGTACCTTATATGGGCCCATCCACCGCTGTTGAAGCTTGCCAGGAAACTTGCCAAATCGTGAATCACAGGCTAGGACCAAATCACCTTCTTTGAACTCCTTGTGCTTGATGAAGCTGTCATGGTAAGCCTTACGTCGAGCTTGCGTGGCTTCCATGCACTGTAGAGCCATCCTACGAATTTCGTCCAAACATTCCAGGCGCAGGAGACGGCGTTGCAGTGAATCATCGTCCCCCAAACGCTCTTTGATAGCCACTCTCAAAAAGGGTAATTCCAGTTCAACAGGAAAAATAGCTTCTGTACCATACACCAGCTGGAAAGGTGTCTGTCCTATTGTTGCTTTATGGGAGGTTCTATATGCCCAGAGGGTCTCTGTAAGTCAATCATCCCAATCATGACGATGTGTGGCAATCGTTCTTGTCAGAATCGAGCAGAGGATGTGATTGGTGACTTCGACTTGGCCGTTGGCTCTGGGGTAATAAGGAGTGGACTTGCGATGGCGGATCTTATACAACTCTGTCAATTCTTCCATGACTTTGTTAAGGAAATGAGTGCCTCTGTCACTTACAAGCTCTAAGGGACTGCCAAAACGGGTGATGATATTCTCGTACATGAACAGGGCCACGCTGTTACCATCTTCCCGCTTTAGGGCTTTAGCCTCACACCACTTTGTAACATAATCCATACATACAAGGATGTATCGGTTCTGCTTCCTGCGCGGGTAGGAGGATCGATTGGGCCTACGAAGTCGATGCCCCACTTCTCAAATGGCTTCAGGGGAAGGATAGGTTGTAGTGGCATGGCACTTGTCTTCGTGGGTTTCCCCATTCTCTGACAAGCATCACATCTTTTATAGTAATCATAGGCATCCTTGTGAATGGTAGGCCACCAGTAACCTGCTTGCAGAGCCTTCCTGGCTGTAGCTTCTCCTGCAAAGTGGCCTCCACATGGCTCGTCATGGCAAGCCTTCAAAACAATCCCAATCTCATCTCCTGCAACACATCTTCTGAGCACTTCATCTTTGCCTTTCTTATACAGTGCACCACCTAACAAGGTGTAGGGGGCTGATCCTAACATGAGCTTCTTTCTCTCTTGACTAGAAATACCAGGAGGGTACTATTGGGTTGCCAGCAGATTGGCAATGTCTGCATACCAGGGAGTTACAGTTTCTACCAAGAATAGGGAAGCATCAGGGAGGTCTGGATCATCCTGCTCCTCGTCTACAGTTTGTGGGATACGCGACAGATGATCAGCCAGAACATGGGAACGACCAGGCTTAGTAATCACCTCAAAGTCAAACTCCTGGAATAGAAGGAGCCATCTCATCATTCGTCCTTTCACATCTGCTTTGTTAATCAGGAAGGACAGGGCCTCATGATCCACATAAAACTTAAAGTGGGTGGATAGGAGGTAGTGGTGGAACTTTTCCAGTGCAAACACCATTGCCAAGCACTCTAGCTCTGTCACTGTATAGTTCCGTTCCCTATCAGTGACTTTCCGGCTTGCATAATAGATCGGTTGATCCAACTTCGAGGAACCCTTTTGGCAGAGGACAGCACCTAAGCCTTCAATAGATGCATCAGTGTGTACATGGAACTCTTTCGTCCAATCAGGAGGTTGAAGAATGGGTGCCTCAATCAAACACTGCTTCAGAGTGTGGAAGGCTTGGTCACATTCTTCCGTCCAAGTAAACTCTGCATCTTTCCTCAGAAGCTTGTGCAGGGAGGTTGCCTTTGTTGCAAAATGAGCTATGAACCTTCTGTAGTAACCCACATGGCCTAGGAATCCCCTCAACTGTTTGAGGTTGGTGGGTGCGGTCAGAGCTGTGATCTTTTCGATCTTTGCAGGGTCTGTTGATATCCCTTGTGCAGAGACAATGTGGCCCAACAGAACTCCGAAAGAGATCCCAAAGATGCATTTGTCGGGGTTGAGGGAAATCCCATACTCCCGGCATCGGTCAAAGCATTGTTCCAGGTGTTCCCAGTGTTCACAGATCAAACTATAGACACAGAAGTCATCCAAATATACCTCAATGAAATCGTGCAAATGATTTTGAAATGCGGCCATCATGACTCGCTGGAAAGTAGCAGGGGCATTGCAGAGTCCAAATGGCATCACTCGGTAAGCGTAGGTCCCCCATTCTGTGGTGAAGGTTGTTTTGGATTGGTCCTCTTCTGCGATTTGGACTTGGTTGTATCCGCTGAATCCATCCAGAAGGGAATAAAGCTCATGTCCTGCCAATGTGTCCAACAGTTGGTCTGTGAAAGGGATAGGAAAGTGATCCTTCTTCGTCTTTGAATTCAACTTGCGGAAGTCCACACATATTCGAAGCTTGCCATTCTTCTTGGGTACAACCACGATGGGTGAAACCCATTCACTATTTGCCACTGGATAGATGAACTCGGCTTCCAAGAGCTTCAGCAGCTCCGCTTTCACCAATGTGGAATAATTCGGGTTCATTTGCCTCTGTCGTTGCCGTACTGGCTTGGCATCAGGCTCCAAGTCAATATGATGCTGACATATTGTGGGATCAATCCCCTTTAGGTCTTTGTAGGACCATGCAAACACGTCCAAATTTTCTTTCAACAAGTTGTACAAGGTTGACAACTCCTCTTCTGGAAGACTGCTACCCACCTTCAAGTGGCGTTCAGTGCCTTATGCATCCACAAAGGTTAACTTCCTTTCACCTTCTACTTCACGGATGAAGGTCCCACGGACTGCTTCTGGATACAGATCCGACTCCTTCAAGGGAGTGGTGTCCTCTTCTGATGTCCCACTAGACCCAACTGCTTCTTTTGGTGGAGTCTTAATTTGCTCCTTGAGATGTTAGAATGGGATTAGAGCCGTTTCGGGTTTGGTTTCAAGATTAATTACCTCTTGGCTTAAAGACTCCTCTTCTGATGACACGTCTAGGAATGTCACATAACAGGGACCCTCTGATGCCTGTTGGGTTTGTGGGACTGGTGCTTGTTGGCATGGTGCATCATCATCATCTTTCTTCGGTAAGGATGGGTTAGGACGGCATGAGCCACTGCTGAAAGACGGCTTGTTCTTCTTAATCCATTTCTTATAAAGATTTTGCATGTGAGAAGATCCATTTACCAGACCAAATGGTACCATCACCATTCTGTTCCCTAGCATGAGCTCGTCTACTTCTGATGCTTCTAGAACTTCTTCTTCAAATGTATCCTCTACAGGTGGGATAGATTCTTATGGCTCACTTTCATAACCTTCTTCGTTAATATCATATTCATCCTCTTCTGTCTCTGTCTCTGCTTCTGCTTCTGTTGGAGCTCTGTAACAGAAGAACAGATTCTCTGTTTCCTCTTCTGTCTCTGTCTCTGCTTCTGTCTCTACTTCTGCTTCTGTCTCTGCTTCTATTATGGCCATATAACAGGGAGAGCAGTATATCCATGCTTTGATCTCACTGTCAGAAGTGATTTCAGAAGTCATTCCTAGTTCAGGCAGGAAGTATTCACCCATTGATAATGGCTTTGCATCTTTTGGAAGTCGGCTTACAGTATCCACTGTTAAGGAACGTGCCACTGTTTTCTTGGGAAGGATCCGTTTGACAGCATCTTCGTCTGCTGATGTTCTATCAGTAGCCTCATTAGGGGAGTCAAAAGATAATTCCAAGGAGGTGGATCCATGTCCTTTTTGAGAACCATACACTTTCGGCACCACTTTATTGGGTCCTCTACCCAAGGTCAAGGTTCCTTTGAACCAATCTGGGCTTCAAAAAGCCATGGTCTGCCCAGTAACAGAGGGTAGGATGTACTATAAGAGTTTGGCTTCACCACCAGATAGGTTAGCCAATAATCTTTTCCAGCCACTGTAGTCTTCACATATGGGAGAATGCCCAAAGGCTTGATTCTGCTCTGATCCGCCACAGTCTGATGAGCCATTGGGTTGGTTGCACACCTTGTAGGCCTAGATCCTTCATTGTCACATCCATCATAATATTCACTGATGAACCTCCATCAATCGGTACATTTGCAATGAAGCAGCCTTCAATCCACACGCCAGTCTCTGGGATACCTGGATCTAGGAAGGCGTTAGCCACGTCCACATCTTTGACAAGCTCTGGAGCTTTATTGGACTTTGTTGCTGTTGAGGGAGCAATCCTTAATCCACGTCTTCTTGTCAGTATACTTTTGAACCTTTTTCGGCAACTGGGAGACAACATCAATAATTGTCGGAATGTAAGGTTTGGTTTAAAGGTATGTAGATCTCTGACCAGATCGTATTCCTTAATAGGATCCACTGGCTTCTCTAACCGGTTAGGGAATGGGGCAACACCCATTTTCATTTTCCCTCTTTCTTCCAACAGAGGAATCATGGAAACTTCTTCTGCCACTTGTGGCACCTCCTCCTCTTCTATCTCCTGGACCTCTGGTCATGTCTCTATAACTGTCTCTGTAACTCTCTGTGGCACTGTAGGGCTCTGTACGGCACTGTCAGGCCCTGTTCTGTTATGTTCTTCTGGTGGAAGATTGAACTTCACTATTCTGAATAGAGGGTTATTTTCTTTCTGGATAGGTGGTTCCTTCTGCTTTGCACGAGTGATGGCAGCAACTTCCAATTCCACTAAATTGGAGGTAGGCTCTTGGGCCTTGGCCAGACTATCAGTAGCACTTTTTTTCACTGGGGCTGGGCTTGGACAGTCTTTTGTAGTGTGGCCTTCTCCTTTGCATCGACTGCATAAGGGCTTGTAATCCACTAAACTTCTGGGATTTGGACAATTTGGTGAGATGTGTCCCTTTTCTCCACATCTATAACACTCCACTTCTGTCCTCTGACCACCGCCAGACTGTCTTCCTCTGTAACTTTGGGAAGGAAATCTTCTGGGTCCGAAATTAGGACCAAACTCTCTAGGCTTGAGTCCAATATCTTGTGTTGTCGTTTTGGATTCCAACAAGTTAAATCTTACGTCTTCTTCCTTCCTTCTCCTATCGTGCATCTCCTTTAGAGAGCAAATGTCCTCTGTATGGTTCTTTCGCAAACAGTAGGAACAGAAGGCTCTAGGAATTGTTGGTTTTCGTGTGCATTCAGTGGCTAAATGGCCTGCTTGATGACACTTACCACACCAAGTATTTGATCGCATCACATCTCTTCCTGCTCTTGCAACGTTGGATATGCTAGCGGTATTCACTTTCAGCGTCTGTAGCTGCTCTGTAATCACATCCATCAACTCCTTTTTGATGTTTGCAATTGAGTTGGATAAGTAATCCTTCAAGCATTCTCCTTCGGAGGTACTGGCAGGAGGGTTTTGAGGAGTCTCTGTAATCACTCCATAAACAGGTTGGGCTGGTGCAAAAGGATCTCTGTTCTGATTCTGATTCAGAGCTCCTGTTTGAACTGTTGGCTGTTGACTCTAGTTGGTAGGATTCCACTGTTGCTGCTGATTTGGCATTGAGGAAATTGGTTGGGACCATTGTTGTTGTGGTTGAACCACCATTTGAGGCATGGATTGTGGCCACTGTGGATTTGGTGCACTGTACTGTGATATTGAGGGCATCTGTTGGTAAGGGTAGGGAACAGTCCCTGGGACTGCATTTGGTGGATACATCATTCCTGGCATCAAAGGAGGTAGGACTCCTCTTCCTGTATTCATCGCTAATCTAGCTTCCACTTCATCGTACAGTCTTGCACCTTCTGTTGCAGCTTGCAGGGTGGCTGGTCTTTGCAACTCCACAAACTTACGGACTTCTGGTTGTAATCCTCTGAGAAACACTCCCTTCTGAATGCCATCATCTAGATTATGGTTAGTCCATCTCTTCAGGATGGATTTCATTCGTGGGACATAAGCTTCTACTCTTTCTCCAGAGGGCTGACTTAGGTTCATAAATTTCTCTCGCATCCGCTCTTCAAAACCTTCACGCCTGAATTTAGTGAGGAAGGCCAACTTCAGGTCGTCCCATGTGCCAAAAGTTCCTGCTGCTTGTCTCTCATACCACTGAAACGCCGCCCCCTTGAAAGTGGCGGGGAATATTGCTAACCAATGCTCAGGGGTTCTGGCATTGTTAGCCACACACGCTACCATAAACTCTGCTACATGAAGATCGGGGTCTTCATTGTACTCTCCCTTAAAAACTGGCAATGGGACTACATTCGCTGGCCTGTCATCAATATTTCCAGGATGGATCTGGCTTGGAAGTGGACCTCCAGCAGGAGGAGGAAGGGCTTGATGTGCCATTGGGACTTCTGTAAAGAGTTTCGCAAGGGCGTCAAAGGCGGCTTCTGCTGCGAGTTGGCTCTGGGCTCTGATTTTTTCTTTCTCTCTTCTTACGTACCTCTGGACTCGTTCTAACGCTTGCCTCTTTATTGTGTCATTCATCAGGGGGTTGGCTCCACTAGGTTGTTAGTGCTCCACAGAGGGTTAACAGAAGGCTTCAGTCTCTGAAGGACTCTCTTGCCAACATTTCTTCTACTTCTTTCTTTTCAATGTCCCTGAATTCTGCTTTCATTCTGTTGCACAGAGGAAGGTATTCGGTTCTAAATGTGTCAAAATGCATACGTCTGAGCATTGTGGTGGTGTCATCATCATAGTAATGCCAGCTTCTAATGGTTTCAACAGTGTATGTTGTGAAAAACACTCTATCTACCAACTTCCAGTGGGTTGCCAATTGAACAAACAGAAGATTATCAGTACACCAAGCATCCCATGTATCTTGCTGTTGAGCATCCACGAACAAATTCCAACTCTTTTCCTTCTTGTCTTTGTGAACCTCTGCAGACCAAGACTCCTGAAGCTTCTTCACAATCTCCCACTTGATGTTGTATGGAAACTTCTCAATGAATGCCAAATCTTCCATGGATGGTCATTCTCTCTGTTTCTGCTCTTCAGTTTATTCCCAAACAATTTGCCACCAAGATGCAAGTTTCTGCTGCTTCAACAGGAACAACAAACTGTCCACCACATAGAGCATGCATCATGATGGTGATGTGTTTCTACCATTGTGGGATGAACTTCTTGTGGAAAGTGGCTTTGATTATGAGAAACTCCAACTCTTCAGTGGAATAAGGAACTGTACAAACATCCATTGAATTCTTCTCTTCTTGGCAATGCCATTTCCTTCATTTTCAGCCTCTTCTGGTGCTTGTTGATGGCAAGTTTCCCCGGCTGCGCACCAAAAACATGGAGCCCCGAGAGGAACACCAAGGAAGAGGGAATTATCTTGCAAGAAAATCTATCTTGTAACATCAACAAGCTTGTTTATTATGTTTCATATGATCACAATGAAGAAAAGAACACCAGGCACAATAAATCTTTATACAGCATCATGTAGATCTCCCACGGATTTGATAGAATCAACCATATTCTTCAATATCTTCACGAAATCCATCAATAGAACAAAGAAAGCAAAGGAATACACCATCTTTGAATGGAAATACATCACATAGTACTCATCTTCAATATCTCCATAGTCTTCTCTCTCAATCTCTCATATACAATCACTCTGTTTGAGTAGAATTGGCTATCTCTGACTCTCTCTCTCTCTCTCTATCAATAATACATTATATCCTCACTACAATCTCTCAAAATCACTCTCAATAATCCTTCTTAGGTTGTGGATACCCCTCCCAAGAGGTATGTCTGATATGAAGGGTCACTAGAGCCACTACAGTGTCCTTTCATAGCTCACTACTGTCACTTCACTCTAGTCTTCACTTGAGTCTTCAGCAGCTACTTCTTTCACTACTTTCAGCTCTTTTGCACTTGTATTCACCTCTTTCCAAGGCTAGAAAACTTTCCCAAGCTACACTTCTCATCCATTAGAACACATACAGAAGCATACAGAACAGTCACAGAACAGTACCAGAACAGCTACAGTACAGAACAGAACAGAACAGAAATAGAAGCTCTACAGAAGACCTACAGAAGGTTACAGAAGGTCATCAAAACCACGTAACTCATACTCAAACCATTCCAAAATTTCACAAACCATTCAATAAGCTTTCACAATATCTCAATCTTCATCAATCAATACTCCATCCCTCCTTACAGAAGTCAATCAGAACAAAACAGACCAAAACAGAGCAAAACAGAAGGTATACAGAACCTATCAGAACATCACAGAACCACCAATAAACATCATGAACTTCCAAAACACAATCAATATCATCAAACCACTTCCAAACCAATCAATCATCTCATAAAATCAGCCATTCAGCTCTCAAAAACAACAAAAATCAGCCAAAAAACAAGTCATTTCAACACTCAACAGTGACCATTCCCAACAAAGAGTAGCCCTATCGCCATCTACAACACAGAATAGCAAAGTGCCACCAACGACCTTCATCAGCACCAACATCAGAACTCCTCCAAGGCAAGCTACAATAGTCCCTTCCACCCACGTCTTTGGTGCAAGCTCCACATGCTCCCTACGACGGTGAGTGCCATGGGACTGGCACTCGTCTAGGAGGGGGGTAATGTTAACCCCAACACGAAGAAAGAAAAAGGAAATAAAAAAGACGCAGGGCAAAGGAGGAAAAAAGGTAGCTCGACTGAAGAAAGAAGAGGAGAAAATGCCAAAAGCACAAGGGCAACCTAAAAAGTCCAAGGCAAATGCAAAAGGGGAAAGGTGCATTTTAAAATACAAAGGCGT
The DNA here is from genome assembly GCF_053477565.2 of Lygodium microphyllum. NCBI lineage: Eukaryota > Viridiplantae > Streptophyta > Polypodiopsida > Schizaeales > Lygodiaceae > Lygodium > Lygodium microphyllum. Next base: position 118,758,115 of record NC_141160.1, read on the forward strand.
ACCCTGGAATCTTGTAAAAGAGGGCCAGGCGGTGGAAAATCCGAAAAGCTAAAACAGAAGACAAAAACAAAGACCAAGGCAAAGATAAACGAAAGACAAAGGTGCATAAGGAAAAGCGCAAGACAAAACTTGTGTAAAAGAGAGCAAGCGCACCGCGGTTTAATTCAAGGAGCGTCGGGCTCTTACCTATGCAAATTGTAAATGTAGATGGGTGGTGGAAAGAAAGCTAGGAAGATAGAAGGACAATGGGAAAAAGGGCCTCCGGCCATGTAAAAAAGGGGAAAAGGGGATGACTGTCCAGAAAGGGATTTAGGGTTTTGTATATAGAGTTGAAAAGTGAATGAGAAGCTCATTCTTGTGTGTGGCCAAAAGTAGCTCTCCTCTTCTTCTTCTTCTTCTTCTTCTTGCTTGCTTGAGCTTGTGCTTGAGAGAGGGAGTGTAAGAGTGTGAGGAAGTGAGTGTGTGAGGGTGAGGGACCGAGGAGGAGAAGCTCTCCATCTTCTCCTCTCTTCTTCTCTTCTCTTCTCTTCTCTTGTCTTGCTCGCGGCAATGGAGCTTGGAGCGTGGAGCTTGGGGATGGAGCTTGCTTGAAGCTTGCACTTGGATCGTGGAGCTACTGGAGTGTGCGAGAGAGGAGGTAACTCAATCAGCATGGAGATAAGCTCACTACACCCGTAGATATGGATGGCGTGTCGGCTATGTGAGAGGTAGCCATTAGTGCTTGGCTTGGAACGCTTGAACAATAAGCGGTCCGTGGGTCTTGGCGGTTGAGCAAAAGCTCCCATAGGGATTGTATGCACAACAAACATAGAGGAAAATCATTCAAAAATATCCCTAAGTTCCTGTAGGAGTGCCACATAATTTGCATGCTCATCTCAACAGATAAAATAGTGTTGAGTTTAATGGGGTGGGGATCATTGGGAGTCCCACGATCTAGCTCTATCTCATCAGCATCACAAATCATGTCATTTGCCTCTATTGGCTCATTTAAATATACTTGGTAAACCTCCTAAGTAGTAGAACCCTCTTTAGAATCACTAGAACTTGAGATTTCAACAATTGGGGTTCCCTCGAGTGTCTCCCATTGTGTAGTGGGAGGTAATGCCCTTTCATTCAATGGGCACTCAGGGTATGCATCCATAATTATTCTCTTTAACCCATGCTAAAAAAGCATCGACCAACCAGGATATCCACCAAACAATCAGAATGTAATATCCATGGACATCCAAGCAACAACTTATAGTAGCTTGGCCTCCCAACAAATCAGATAACATGGAAGTCAAGGATGCACTCAATATTAGCAATTGTCACATGCACTTGTGCTACCATTCCTTCTGATTGTCTTAGGCTATCATCAACCATTTTTAAAATTATTGTGACATCCTTTTGGATTGGTAGACCTAGCCTCTCCAATAAATCCATACTCATAATGTTTATGGATGAGCCGAGGTCCGCCATTGCATTTTCTATTAGGATTCCATCAACATATGCTTCTACCCTAGGGTAGTGCTTCTCTACATGATCCCACCATTCACAACCCAATCAATGGAAACCAACAGGTTCTATGACATAACCCGTTCACAGGATTTTCTTGAACTCCTTTATGAATGTTTGGTGATAGTTGGATTAGTTGTAGCAGATTCACATCCTACTTGAATTCACATAGCATGTTTGTTAGGTCAAACTTACGAAAGCTTTCCACCACTCTCTTCTCTTTCCACACCAGCCACTCTTTCGGCTTCTTGATAATCTTAATGTCCTCTTTTCCCTTTAAATTTTGTTTTTTTAAATACCACAAGCTCCTCTAAAACACTATCATTTTTAAGAGAACCCACTTGGGCATCCAACACCTTCTTATCATCCCTACTAGGTTTAGGGTTAACTTTGCTTGTACTAGGGTCATCTTTCTAATCATCTTTTTAGTTTCTGACCCCTAGTCTCACTGCCCTAATATTGTTAGGAGATAAACTCTTACTGATTGGCAAAGTTTCAACCAAACTTACCCCACTAGGCATTTCCTCAAGTGTGGCTTTAGCCCTTTGTAAAATTTGCTTAGGGCCCTCTCCTTTAGTATTCTTGTTATTCACATGATGGTTCACAAGCCCAAGTTGCTAACTACCTAGCAAGTAGTGGCTAAATGACCAGACTTCCCACATATATCAGATTCGACATTAGGATAATTACGAGGGAAATGTTGCCCACCACACCACTTACAACTGAATTGTGATGTGCCCCCATCATTGGGCTTTCTAGTACCCATCAGATTTTGCTGGCACTTAAAAAAAGTAACATCTACAGCTATCTGGCAATATTGCTCAATGACCATAACCATATATATGTTTCATCATATATTTTACTTTCCCTACAATGTCCGATGCAAAGGACTCATAACCAGTGGCTTCAAGAGCTACTCCCCCACTAGGTTGCACAACTTTCAAAAGGGGTACTACATGTGTTGACCCTTGGTTTACAAAAGGAGCCCTTTGGCTAGCTATTGGCTTAATGACATTTGGAGAAGCTGGCAACAAAGGCACATTCTACATCATGCTTTCTCTACCATCTGGGTTGGTCACATGGGTATTGATCACACCTTGATCTTCACTAAGTAATCCCAAATTATTTGATTAAGGCTCAAATTTAGATTTTCCATGTAGGCCGCTTGCAAGCGGGACTCTACTTCCTTTGCTTGGATTGTAGCAGTATCTATATTTGTCAGAGAGACACTACTCAACTGCACTTGGATATTGAAGTCTAATCCATGCAAGTCATATTGCAGTTGGACAGCAAGTGGGATAGGGATAAAGGTGTACAATTTGCAAAAGACCTCTTTCATCTTCTTGGCATATGCTTAAGCATTTTCATGGGGCTCTTGATGTGTCACATTTAGCACACATAGCCGATATTGACCACCTCTCTCAGGGGCAAATTCCCTTCGAAAGGTTGCAAAGAGTAAATTGATTGTGGTTATGGTACTGGCCTATAAGCCATAATACCACATTGCAGCCCTCCCTTTAAGGGTCGTGTTAAAGAACATCATTAGATGTCCCTCGTCCTGAATTTGGCAATTAAACATGAGTTTCTAGAACTCACTAATGTAAAGCTATGCATCCTCCTTTGCTAACCCTTTAAAGATGGATAGAGGAAACTCTAAAGTTGGCAAATCCATTGTTCTTGTAGGAATTGCAATAGGTTGTGCCATAATGACAATTGGATTTTCTATAGGAGTTTGTAACGGCATGACTACAACCCCACTTGATGTGGGTCGACTTACTAGGAGAAGGGGTACAGTAGAGCTTCCTCCTCCTCCTAATGGACTATTTTTGGCACTAGGGTCACTAAGACCTCTCCCTCATAGGGGTATCAGGTTGCTACATTGAGGGGAATACCTCCTAAGGATTTCAACCTCCTGCAGTCTAGCTCTTTCAGATCTTTCTTGTTTTTGGATCTTGGCTTGATGGTGTTTATCAAAAAATGAAGGGTATATCTCGATGCTCTTTGGCATAAACTAATTGACCAGTCGCTAATTAACCAAGGTTCAAAAACCACCACTTATTAGTAGCTCCAGACAAACCCACCATCTGTTGGGACCAAAAAAGGCCAACCAACACTGGCTCCAAGGCTCTAGCTGTTGAGCTTCCTAAACTTACCTAAACAACCCCCTGGCCTCGCGGTTAGGAGCATATAGATACTATGAATAATTGATTTATCGAAAGAATATCTAGATTGCATTCCATTGTGATACCCTTCCCGACTCCAAGTAGGAGTATCCAAATGAATAGGTGGTTCGTACCTCATAATACAAATGAAGGGAGCACCCCTAGCTTATGGTTGTGGTCCCACTATGGCTCTCCTACATCTCGGGATCAGCCCTAGGATGCGTTGTCTCAACATATAACACATATGCACAAAGTCCACTCTTCACGATATTCATTCCAAGAGATAGTATATTACTCATCAAATCATTTCCCAAGGAAATGATTATACAATACCTACATCATAGGGAGTCTCATACTCATCGCGGGTCAATACTTTGAAATCAAGTGTTATGCATCCATGAGATAGTTCTCTTTGTACCATGTCAATGCAACAAAATCCAAAGTGGATGACTTTGAGTGCACAAACAGCTTACTTAAAAGAAATAAGCATTGTGAGTATGCTCAAACATTATTTCCATGATTTTCCTTCACTAACAACTTTACTGCGATGATAAGGCAGTACCGGACTACTCCGTGCTATTGTACCTCTTAATACTTAAAATCAGATCAAAACCTATATGAAAACTACAACAAATAAATCAAATTTTAAATCATATTCAGCACATAAAACCCCTCTCTCCCTACCATTTGGGGTTTTGCTTTCGATGGGTAGGTTAAGAGGTGTTTTCATGTATGTTTCTTTATAATAAAAGCAATAAATATACACTAAAACATACAAATGGGGGTAGATTAAGACAAGTCCTTGTGATTTATCTCTACTACACTTGCACAAACATAATTCTAATTTTTCACACACAAAAACTATTTTTTCCTATTTTCTTTGTCCCGAAATAGCATTTTCTTGGTATTTTTCCTTATTTTCTTCATATAAAATGCTATATTTTTATTTTTTTGATTCAAGAAATTAATTCACACTCTGATCTATCATTACATTTAATTTCATCCCCTATGAACATGATTTGATCACTTGAAACCAAGAAAACATAATTTTTTCTCTTAAAACACGCATTTTAGGTTTTTAAAAAGTAATAACTCACACACATGGATAAGGGTTTTATATTTTATACATTGCAACCCTCAAACACATCACAACCAAGCTTCAAACAAATTTTCATCACATATGAAGAAGATTTGCACCATAAAATGTCAAAAAGAATTCAATTTTCTATTAAAAAATAGGCTTACCGCCATTTGTCATGTTTTGGGTCTCAAGATTTGATTTTATGGACACTGGCTGGACTTTCCATTGGTCTCCAAACAACGATGGTCATCACTCCTCAGCGTTGATATGATTCCACATGAATCCGATTCAAGCTGGGCAATCGATCTCCATCTCGATCTTCTCTAAATAATTTCCACATGAACTATCCTCAAGAGGAGAGAGAGGGAGGAGAGAGAAAGATCGATTTTTCATCTCTACATATAGGCCGTCATTTATGAAGGTGAGAATGGCAATCGGAGGTGAAAAAATCAAGAAAGAAGCTAATGAGATTGGATCATATGCTTATTTGTTGGCTCTCTAGTCTCCCCCCTCTCCATTTTTCATCACGTCGTCTCTGCAAGAAGGTGCATTTTTTTAATGCTTGCTCCTCCCCTCCCCCTCGCTCATGTGAAAAATTTTGGGCCCTTAGGGTCCTAAGAGTCATCTCCTCTCTCATTAAAATCTCCTTTACACACTGACCTTTTTGATCCCCTTTTCTCGGGCACTCACAACAGTCTCGAAGTCCCGCACTTCTTGGAACTTGTTGCCCTTCATTTTGGCATTTGTAAAAAGTACTAGAAATTTGAGACTGCTGCGAGGTACATCTTTTGAAGTGCTTTTGAATCTCAACTTCCATAGTCGCTTAAAATTATCGAATTCGCATCCGTTGCTTCTAGCAAGCTCCAATTTCTACCTCAAATTAATAGAATTTGGCTCATTTCTAGCTCTTTTCTTGTCATAAAATCTTGCTCTCATGGCTCAAAGAGCACATGAGGGAATAGAGGAGATTCTAGAAAAGAAAGCCCAAGAATCATAGAAACTACAATTAGAATGGTGATATGATATCCGAGAGATAGATGAGCATGCTCAATTTACTTTTTTTGGTTCAATATCATATAGCAAGCTAATGTACTCCATTATCCATATCCAAGAAGGCACAATTAAGATTATAATCCCAAGCTTCACAAAGGTACAACTTCTCTCAAAATCCTTAGTATGAAAGGGAAGCTCTACTTATTTTAGCTAAGGGATCTCATGGCATATTTCACTAGCTACATGAAAAAATTTCAATAGTTACCCAAGCCCACCTTTCATTACTACCTACTATGAGACTAACTTCGACTCTGTTTGGTGAAGTTATTTTAGCATCCATCTATCCTGTACGAACATGGTTTACATCCATTTTTAAAATTTAATGATTGTGTTACAATGGTATGATTCCATCTTTGGGTATTTCCCCTTCCCTCATACTATCTTACTCTGCTTGAGGACATGATTGATAGTTGATTCCCATGCAATACCCCACTATTCAAACTAGAGTTCTCAATCAAATTACAAGAATTAGTGAAAGAGTTTATTCTCAATAAGGGTTTATTTTTGCAAACTCTACACCCACTCTGCAAACCATGAGAATTCATAAAATAAATAATAACAATAAAGAAAAAGAAAAGAAGACCAAATGCTCCACCTTAGAATATATGCACCTATTGAGAGCAGATTTTAGAGGCCATTTTTAAAGCGGACAAGAGCCCCAGAGGCTGTAAAAGACCAATTTTTCATGCAAAATGAAACAATTGTGGATCAATGTGTTGGAGTTTTCCTAGATGGAGTTCAATGCAGGAACCCAACACAAGTCTCTATTTTGTCGATCAAAGTCTGTTTGACCCCCATTAAATCCCCACAACGTTTCATGTTATCAAGTTGCTATATGTTCGGAGAGCTGGAAAGTGCATGACAAAGCCATGTTTGCAGATTTCCATGCCATGAAGTCGGCCGGCCAAATGGATCTCAAATTAGAGCTCGTTTACCCTGCCAAAATCGAAAAAACCACTTAGGCCAAAGTGTGAAACCTCCAAATTGAACTAGTTCTTTTTGTGGTTAAGTCTTAAGCCTTAGTTAGTAAAAAGAATGAAGAGATGTAACTTTTTATGAAACGTGGTGGTGGGGGGGGCATTTTTTTCGGTGCTCCCAAAATCATATAAAATGCCACTTTTCTGTAGTTGACGATCTCATGAGAATGCTAAGGGCAACAAGATGCTTGATTTATTTGCTCTCCATCCTAGAAAAAAAATCCGAAAATGATGCATTAATGGAAGAGATTTAATTTTAGTATTCATGTCTCCTCTTGTGATTTGTTCTCATGGATCAATGTAAGAGAGAAGGGGATGGGCTGAGATGGTCGATTTTTGATCATGCGATGTTGCGGGAGTGTAAAGGGACATGAATCGAGGTTGGACGAATCATCAACAGCCATTGAAGAGTGTTAACGGGCCTCCAATTTCGAAAAACGTATGTCATAATGAGCGATTTTATGAGAAAAATGTAGATTTCATTATTTTATGAGAAATTTTTGTTAGAAATGGTTAGAAATGATTGTATTTTACTGCCAATGTTTTGATTTGTCAGTCATGTTGAAGAAATCATAAAAAATCAGTCGTATAATAATTTTATGCTAAACACGCAAAACCCGAGACTATACTTTTTTTTGGGTTTTGGTGTGTATATGCTATTCCTATGGGTTTAAAAATTCTTTAAAAATCATTTTTAGTAAGATCAATCAATCAAATTTAGAAAATAAGTAAATATCAGCAATTTTCTATAAATAAATAGATAAATTGAGAAAATTTAGATTTTTTGCATTAGTAAAATAAGAAAAAATAAGATTTATGTTTGTGAATGTATGGTAGAGGCCTCAGTTCAGCCCTATCTCTTTGTTAAAGTGGGTTTTTATTGCTTTTGTAAAAGAAAAATACATGAAAAACACGCCTTAAACCTACCAACACATGCATAACTCTAAACGATATGGAGAAGGGGGTTGTTGAGTGTTTAGAATATGTAGAATTCTAATGTTTCTTGACACATGTCATATAGGGTTCACTATTTTTGAAAATTAGAAGGGTCTAGTAGCATGAGAAAGCTCAATTCTAGCCCTAAGGAACGAAGCAATTGCTTATTACAAGAAAAACATGAAAAGAATTGTCTTCGCACATTCACATTGCTGATTGTTAATGAATAAACTTGTTTGAGTATGGTGGTCATACACAATTGCATTGCATGCACCATATGGTATCATATCTTGGATGCATAGCACCTGTGCGTATGAGTGATGACCTATGTTGAGAGTGCGAGGTACCCTAAGCTGTAGGGTTAGAGATTCAATTCTTTGGGGAATATTTGATGAGGTTTATCTATTATCTCCTGGATCAATCAATTGAAAGAGTGGAGTTTGTTTCAAATGTGTTCTTTGTTTATGGCGCATCTTGGGGCCAATCTTCGCGCGAGGTGTAGGAGAGCCATAGTGGAGCCACAGTGATAAACCAAGGGTTGCTCCCTTTGTATGTATTTACATGGTGTATAACACCAATATGTTTAGGGACTCCCTCTGAGGAGTGTGGGAAAGAATATTTGTTGGACTACAAAAATGTACACACACAAAGTTCTTAGACACTCTTGGCCGCAAGGCTATGTGGGAAGTTTGAGGTGAGTAGTAGAGGCCTGGCTAGTGCCTTAGAGCCAGTGTCAGGACCGTTTTAGGTCCCGATGCGACATGTAGTGCATTTGCCAGGAGTCGCTAATAGATGGTAGTTTCCGAATCTCTGTCAATAGGGACCAGTTCATTAGTGTTTGCCAAAAGGAAGTGAGATAAATTCAAAAGACCGTTAAGCTGAGCTTTAGAAGTAAGAAAGAGTTGAACCGGCTAGACGGTGGGCCGAAATCATTAGAAGATATTCTCTGCAAAGGAGTGGTCCAATATCCCTACAAGGGAGGGTCTTAGCCCTAGCCCCATGCATAGTTCGTTAGGAGGAGAAAGTTCTAGTACTTCCCCTCTTTCAATTAGTCAATCCACTTTGAGTAGAGTAATAGTTCTGATCATTCAAACTCCTTTAGTGGATCCGATTGTTACTATGGCGCAACCTATTGTAATCCTCCCAACATAGGAATGCCAAACTTGCTAGCCTTAGGGTTTCCTCTATCCATTTTTAATGGGTTAGCAAAGAAAGATGTGGAACTTCATATCACTGAGTTCCAAAAGTTAATGTTTAACTATTGAATTCAAGATGAAGGACACTTGATGATGTTCTTTAATATAACTATGAAAGGACGAAGCCTAGAGGTTGGAACCATAACTATGGCTAATGGAATGACATGGAGACGATCGCGACTATGAGTCAAGTGCCTCAAATGTCCTTAGCGAAGTTAAGGATATGATTAAGCACTATACTTACATGACCATCGAACAATATAGGAAAATAGCCATTGATGTCAATTCCCTCAAGAAGCATTATAATTTAACAGGGAGTTGATGCCGTGATTGAAGAGGGTGGCCCCTCAAGATTTAGTTGTAAGTGGTGTGGTGACCAACATTTCCCTAGGAATTGTCCAAATGTTAAATATGACATATACGGAAAATTCGGCTACCTAGCTAGTGCCTGTTGGAGTAAGATTAGCTCTCTTCGGAAAGGAAGTAAATAGCCAGGTTGGTTAATCATCAAGTGCAAGGAAATAATCTCCAGCATGATGAGGGACCAAAACAAATACTACAAAGGGGGAAAGCTATGGTAGAGGAGCTGCCTAGTGGCAGTGGAGTCAACCTTATTGAAGTAGTTTGTATCAATGGTACTGAAGCTTCTAATCTACGGGTTATTACAAGAGGTCAAAAGGGTAAAGAAGTTGATAAAGACAAGGTAAAACTTCTCAAGGGAAACCCTAAGCAAGACGATAAGGGGACACAAGTCCTTAATCCTGATATGGAAGGTAGACCTCTTTTGGCCATAGATGGTAAAGCTAAGTCCAAGAAGGATAAGGAGTTGCCAAAGAAGAAGGAAAAAACCAAGAAAGAGCCACCAAAGCTGGTTCAAAGACCAAAGGAAAGAATGGTCTGGGGAGGAAAGTGAGCTCTTGCTAGCTATCATGATTTCGATTTAGAAAGTTCTCTTTGCGAAGTTAAGCCAGATGTAAGCCTCTTGTAGTTGATTACATTGTCTCTAAGAGTGCGCGAAAAATTTAAGAATATTCTTTGCATGGGGTATATCATTGAACCCTTGCGAATAGCACAAGTAGAAGATGATTGGTTTGAATGAAAAGCATTGTCCAAGGGTAGCAGCATATGTTGATTGAATATTAGTGGACCATGCCATTGTACACAGGATCCTTCGTCAACATTATGAGTTTGGAATTGATGGAGAGGTTGGGATTAGAAATAAAAAAATGCTTCCACGATTCTCCGAATGGCTGACGACAATCTAAGACAACCTGAAAGTTGCATTACTAAAGTCCGTGTGGCTATTGCCAATGTGGAATGCAATCTGGACTTTAGGGTCATTAGGTTTGTAGGGTGACCTAGCTATCAAGTATTGCTAGGTAGGCCATGGATCTTACAAGCAGATTGTCAAGTTAATATACTTGCTAGCCGGTTGATCTTTGGTAGAGGTGTCAGACGTGTAGTAGTAAATGCCTATCTTGAAACTCCTCAAAGTGAGAGAGTTCATTTATCCTCATCTGAGTTAGACACATTAGATGCTCCATCTCCTAGTGAGACATCATCAAGTGACGAATCCAACGAGGGGTCCACTATAGAGGGTATCTATCAAGTAACTTTGAATGAGCCAATAGAAACTTAGGAGAGGATATGCGATATGGATGTAATTGAGTTAGACCTTGGTACGTTGAATGATTAACGACCAATTAAAGTAGGGTCCATGCTCAGTCTGGAAGAAAGGGAGGACTATGTGTCCTTGGTTCATGAATTCTATGATATCTTTGCTTGGAGTTATGACGAGCTGAGAGGTATTCCTCCCATCTTGGCTATTCATACGATTCTTCTAAAGGAAGGTAGCCTCCATGTGCATCAAAAAGTAAGGTGTATGCCTTTCAAATTAAGGGATGGGCTATTCAAAGAATTGACAAATTATGGAAAGCTGGCTGAATATTTTTGGTTCAACACATAAAGCGGTGTTCACGAGTTATTATCAAGAAGAAGAAGAACAATCAGTTTCAACTTTGCGTAGACTTTAGAGAGCTTAATAAGCATATGGTTAGGGATTACTATTTGTTACCATTCATTGATCATATTTTAGATCAATTAGTGAGTAGGAAAATATATTCATTTATGGATTGCTTTACTGGATATAACCAAATGGCTATTATAGAGGAAGACAAATTGAAAACAGCATTTATCACTGTCTTCAGTACTTTTGCATATCATGTGATGGCCTTTGGATTATGCAATGTGACTGGTTCTTGGCAAACAAACAGTTGATAAGACCTTTGGTGATATCTCCCCAAAGGAATTCAAAATCTTTATCGATGATCTGGGGGTAGCCACCACAAGGGAGATACAATTGATCATTTTAAAGAAATGTTTTGAGTGTTGTAGGTAGTTATGCATTGCTCTTAATCCGTGGAAGTGTGTCTTTGGGGTGGCCTATGGATTATTATTAGGCCATGTGGTTAGTTCGACCGGTATTGTGACTCTGACCCAAAAATAATAAAGGTTATGGTCACTATGAGCTTGCCACAAACTCCAAAAGAGGTACACAGCTTTCTTTTATCAGTGGGATATTATTGGAGATTTATCAATGCACTAGCAGAAAGAGCATTGCCATTGATGAACCTCCTATCTTTTAGCTGTCTGTTTAAGTTGAGAATGTGAAGTAGGAACTAGAGAAAGCGCCAATCCTAAAAGTACCTAGAAGAGGTGAAGTTTTCAATATATTTTTAGCAACAACAATGCATAGTATCAATTGGCTATTTAGCCCAAATTATTTGGGAAGAGAAATTGTATCATCCAATATCCTTTGTTAGTAGGAAATTGGGGATATTTGAAGTCAACAATACTTATTTGGAGAAATTGTCCCTTGGAATGGTTTTCGTGACAAAGAAATTTAGGTAGTATTCTAAGGTTTGAACACTTTGTAGCCGCTTAACTGTTTAGCAAAGTGGTTAATCACTTTGCAAGAGTTTGATTATGAGATTAGGAGTAAGCCACCAAAGTTGTAGGGTATTATGGAATGTCTTGTGGATTTCGGGGAGCCAAAGGAAATTCTGGCTGAAGGAAGTGACATTGAAGGTCTATTTAAGATCATTATAGCTTCCTCCCTTTCTAATATGCAGCTATAACACACTATTTATCTACAGGAGGATTTGGGGCTGCTTTACCAAAATATGAAAAGAGAAAGATTAAGCAACAAGCCTTACGCTTTTCAATTATAGCAAGTGTCTTGTATTGGAGAGGAATAGATGAGATTTATCGCCGATGTCTAGTACCTAATGAGGTACCATTCAATCTTCAGGAATGCCATGACTCAACATGTGGGGGACATTTTGTTGGACGGCTTACCACCCAAAAAGCCCTCCATGCTAGCTATTGGTGGCCATCAATCTTCCAAGATGCTTTCAATTATGTTAAGCATTGTGATGTCTGTGAAAGACACGATGCTAAAGAGAATCGGAAGTGACCTCTAAACCCTATTCTAGTTACGTTACCCTTTGAAAAGTGGGGTATCAATTTTGTGGGACCAATATACCCTTCATCAACTATGCGAAAGCATTATATCATTGTAGCAATGGACTACTTTACAAAGTGGTCTGAAGCTCGAGCCATGATGAAGGATAATGCTAAGGAAATGGCTAGTTTCATTATCGAGCAAATTGTTTTCCGTTTTGGTCCACCAAAGGAGATAGTGTTAGATCGAGGGACACACTTCTTGAATAAAGTTATCATAGCCTTAACTGAAGCTTTGAAGATTAAACATAATAAAACTACTCTGTATAATCCTCAAGAAAACAGTCAAGTTGAGAGTACAAATAAACAGCTGGTGGGAATCTTATCCAAGATAGTATTGGAAAGTAAGTACGATTTGAATAAAAAATCGTATGTGGCAATGTGGGCTTGCAACACGACATTCCAGAGAGCTACATGCCACGCCTGGTTTAAGCTAGTGTATGGGAAAGAGTGCGTTTTGCAATTGGAAAAAGGAGCTACCCACTATGCGATTTGCTCTCAATCATTCGTTGGGTGAGATAGAGGCATTACATGAATGATATACTTCTCTTGCACATCTTGATGAGATTAAGCTATAGGCTTTACTACATCAAGAAGTAGAAAAGAAGAGAATGAAAGCCCTTCATGATCTTTGGGCTAAGAAGTATAAATTTTTGAAGGATCAGTGGTGTTGTATTATGATACTCAGCACGAGCTATTTCTAGGTAAATTGTAACCCAAATGGTATTGATCATAAAAATTTGTAAGTTTGGGGAAGAACAAATCTACAGCTCTTTTAGTAGATTTGTAGAGGGGATAGATTTTAAGAATAAAGTTAATTTTAATAAGTTGAAGCCTTACTATGTGTAAGGGCTAACGTTGGGCTTGGTGCATGTGCAGGTCCTTCATAATTTAGCTTTAACTTGCAATAGGTAACAAGACCATCGGATGTGAGGAATCATTCCCTATCTTGAGCATCTATATCTAGAGCAACATTATCACCAAGGTCAAGTGATTTGGTGGAGTAAAGGTTATCATGTCATTGAGTGGCAAGATAGATCTTTCACATGGGAGATTAAGGTCTACTGCCACCATTGTCAACGAATTCTGACTAGCATTCCTATCGAGTTTAGCGAGGAAGGAGGGATTATACCTACTATTCATCCTCTCTCAGCGTGATTTTGATTATCATAAGTACGAGTGACCTTATCAGTATGGCATGGCCTATCACTGAAGACTGGGTCTATACTTTGTATTTTGACGGAGCTTCTAGAGGGCCCGCTAGACATGCGAGCATTGGGATGTTCATTAAAGATCCCTGATGTAGGGTTGTCATGAAGATGGGAGTCTATTTAGGACCCTCTTTTACTAATAATATGGCAGAACATAAGGCCTTGATCATGGGATTAAATGTAGCCCGATGTTGTGGTATCCACCCATTATTGGTGAAAGGTGACTCGCAGTTAGCAATCAATCAGCTAAATGGGACCTACAGTGTGCGGGATCTCATCCTATGTATGTACCATCGTGCAACCTTAGATATGTAGCATATTTTTGAGACGATGACTTGTCAACTAATTCCTCGACAGTGGAATTGCCTTGTGGATTCCCTGGCCAGTTATACTTTCGCCAAAGATGTCTTTTTCGATTGTGGTTCGAGGGGGAAGATTTTACAATTACCTTCTAACATTAGCCCTAGACTATGTTGAAGATCACGGATCTAGAGCATTGCAGCTATGGAGGTTGGAAAATGAAGACTATGTTCATGTTGTCATAGACCAAGAGAGACTGACTATTACATAAGTGAATTAGGTTTCAAGATAGATTAGCTTGGTCTCATAAAGACAATCTTGTGTAATGAACTAACACAGACAAGATACTAAGTGAAAGTATAAAGCATCATAATATTATGTTGAAAGATGAACCAAGTACATGCTTTTATAGCTTTTTAACTTCTCCACTATCCTCACTCTGCATATGGGATTCAAGACATCTCTTCCTAGAGCATACATCATTTGTTATTTCTCAACACCCCCCCTCAAATGATGAGTACCTACACTTGTTGGCTTTTTCCTCCCCTACATGATAACATGGCTCAGGAGACTAGCTCATAGGTAGCCTAGTCAAGTTAAATCTTGAGACTTTACATATTTGGCAAGGGTTTTTACAAAGCAAATCCACTATGGGAACAAATTCCTTAGAACAAGCTGTTAGAGTTGTTGATAGTAGCGGAAGCATCTTCTTCTTTTTCTTCATTTATGAATCGATTTTGGTGGTGGTCATTTTGCATCTATTGTGCTCTTTTCTTGTGGAAACATTCACTGGCAATATGGCCAGTCTTACCACAATAATGACATGTCATCCGACTTTTGTTGTCGGTGTTGAATCCTCGACCTCTTCCTTGGGGTCCAGCAACTCCTTTGGTGTATAAGAGATTTTCCCTTGAGCTAGTTTCTTTTACATCTTTGCTTTTAAATTTGCTTTCTCCATCAAGCAATGAGTGCTCAATGTCTTTGAGTGAGAGACTAGGAACATTACTTAGTGTTGAAACAAGGTTCTAATACGGTTCATGATTAACATTGGCAAGTAGCACTGCTATTGCCTCATCCTCATAATGTTCTTTTTAAGAGTTGCTAGCTAAGTTTTAAGGCTCTTGAAATTATTGATGTGTACAGTCATAGATGAATTGTCTTTTACATCCAACTTATAAAATTGCATAAGTAATTTTACCTTTGAGTTCTTTACTTGTGTACCAAAGATCTTGTCAAGTTCTTCCCATGCCTTCTTTGCATCCTTGATGCCAAAGATGTGGTGTAATACATCATATGATAGACCCCACGCAATAATACCTAAAGCTTTGTTGTTCATCTTGTTCCATGCCTTTGTTTTAGGCTGGTCTTCTGCAGCATCTTCTTTCTTGTCATCTGCATCTTCTTCCCCATTTTCAAACAAGTCCCACAAGTCTTTCCGCATAAGGTGGTACATGATCTTCTCCTTCCATGCATGAAATCCTTCCCCATTAAACTTTGCTATTTGCTCAAGCTCTGCCATTTTGACCAGAGCAATCAGCTTCAAATAACTAGCAAAGAAGTTGTATCTCAATGCGTCAAGAGACACAGGATGATTAGTGTTTAACAACACTACATGAGTATCAAGGAGATACTATCTTGGAGCTCAATGTTGGGCATTGATGCTTAATCTTCTTCTTGAAACTTTTTCTTGTTGGCTTGGAGAGAAAATCTTGCTAGAATTTGAGTAGGTTTGAGTGACAAAGGATTCAATGAGGAGGAACAATGAGAAAAAATCAAGGTTGCCAAGATTTTTCAAGTTTCTGGCTATGATTTCCTCCAGGGTTTTAGACAGCTGACTATTCTTTTGATTGGTGCAGCTTGTAGCATGGATCATTTGGTGAAATATTTGATGGGTAGATGGCCCATATAGTAAGCTTCAATTGCCCTATGCTTGCAGGTTAGATCACGTAGCGTAGGAGATAGATCTCTATACGACCTGAAATCAGTGCAGTTCTGGGCAGCGAGGTCAAATTTTCGTAATGCTGGGCTCCACAAGTAACAATGTCACACTTTGATGTACCAGGCAAGAGCGCAGGGAGTTGAGGGATGATTTTTCAGAAGGGAACTTGGGAAGATATAGCCTGTATGTGGAGATCCATCTCCTCCAAGTAAGGTAGGTGTTGTTATCCACATATACATATATGACAGCAACTTTGAAAACATGCAATGCTAAGGCTATAGTTGCCCAACATCACTGATTGAGGTGCAAGGGAGGAGCTCTAGAAGTAGAGAAACACTTCTCTAGAGGGAAGTCCAAAGAAAATTGGCCTATGGAGATAGGTATAGAAGCTTCAAGCCAACAGGGTATGGTTGCCATGGAAGCTTTATTAAAGGTAGAAATGTAAACGAAGTTGGAGATGAGATCCAACACTCAACTTGAGCTGAGAGGAGATGGAGATGAGCTAAGCCATGCCCAATTGGGCTTTGATACCATGTTGAAGATCACGGATCTAGAGCATGGTATCTATGGAGGTTGGAAAATGAAGACTATGTTCATGTTGTCATAGGCCAAGAGAGACCAGCTGTTACACAAGTGAATTAGGTTCCAAGATAGATTAGCTTAGACTCATAAAGAAAATCTTGTGTAATGAACTGACACAGACAATATACTAAGTGAAAGTACAAAGCATCATAATATTATGTTGAAAGATGAACCAAGTACATACTTTTATAGCTTTTCAGCTTCTCCACTATCCTCACTATGCATATGGGATTTAGGACATCTCTTCCTAGAGCTGACATCATTTGTTTTTGTCAAGTAGCAATTAAGCACCTTCCTACATTGTCATGGATGCATAGGATTGTCTATCGTCATATTCGTCGGACACTCCTTACTATTAATAATCGGATACACTTAGTGTATGGCGTGAGGAGCCCTTATCCTTGGTCAGTCTTGTGCTTTAGTAGAGTAATGTTAGGACCAAGGGTTTGTTTCAACCATACAGTATTGAATGGTAGTGAAGTGTATTATCTTGTTAGTAGGCCAAGAGGGTCATTTATGTTGGTTTCTAATGTTTTATTTCATTAGGCCAAGAGGGCCAGTTTACTGGTTGAGAATGTTATATTCCTTTAGCTTAAGAGGGCCATATGTCTATTTGGTGTGCGTGCATTTAATGGTTTTCTGTTTTAGTGATTACATTAGACATGTTTAACGAAGTGCCTAGACAGAGCCTTTGCTAGACATGAGAGTTTTTTGTGGCCATTCCATGTCGTCGCCTTTCCGAGTTTTCCCCTTAAGCTGATATTGTTATATGTGTATGTGGGGTTTATTTTCTTTTTGTTTGTTGGGGACTAGCAATCAAGGCATGAAGTCTTAGGGTTTGGTTAGGTATATGTGAGGGAGGTTTGAGTAGTTGTCTACCTCCTGTAACGACATTGTTAGGCATTAAAGGCCTATTTTGGAAAGCCATCTTAGTGACCCTGTTCTGCTCACCTGCTAGGCAGTTGTTCTAGGAGTCCCTACTAGTGCAAGGCATTTAGAGAAGCCTGCCAAAGTATAAAGACGAGAAAAAATTGAATATACTTGAAAGATAAAATAATATAGAGGTGTGTAAAAGGGATTCTAAACCCTTAAACTAGAAAAGAAAAGAAAAGGAAAACAACTTAAGCAGTTAATTACGCCTTGCGAAGGCTTGGTAGGTTCCTGGGATGAGTCAAATCACCCGAGACTGATGCCTTGTCTTCCCAAGGATAGCAACTAGCTAGAATAAAAAAATAAGGAAGGTTGGAGCAAAAATAAAAGTGAGTGAAACAGAAAAGGGTTAAGTGTCGCCTCTCGCGAGAGCTTGGTAGGTTCTTAGGTACTGAGTCAAGACTTGAGGTAGATGCCTTGTTCTCCTTGGGTCACTCTATGCTTAGCTACCTCCTTTTTACACACTCGTGTATGGAGACCTTGAAACAAAAGGGTGTTAAAAAGAAAATTTATAATGACCAGGCTATAGGAGTCCGTGTCTAGTAGGAGTTCTTGGTCTAGTTGTCCTAAGTTAGGTAGGTGATTTAGGCCACCACTAGGATGACTTCTTTGATCGTTCTTTTAGCCATTTTGTGTTGAAGCAATTGGTTAATGACAAGAATTTTGTCAGATTATGTTGGGCCTATCCCTTGTGAATTTTCATGCCTTGAGTCTGACGGGGGTAGGGTGTGAGCTGTCTTCTTGTGCTTTGTTGAGTATTTTTTTTGTGGCAACTTGATGCTTATTCTGGTTGTTGTTTATGCAAATTAGTTCATGGGATTCGATGAGTTGAGTTGCTCTATATTGTGGTCACCATTGAGAGCGGATTTTAGAGGCCATTTTTGAAGTGAACAAGAGCTTGGGAGGCCGTAAAAGACCAAATTTTCATGCAAAATGAAAGGGTTGCGGATCAATGAGCTAAAGTTTTCCTAGATGGAGTTTGATGCCAGGAACCCAACACAAGTTTCAGTTCATCGATCAGAGTCCATTTGACCCCCATTTAATCCATGCAAGTTTTTGCATTATGAAGCAGTTATGTGATCCGGGAGCCCTAGAGCTATTAACTATATTTTGATACCACATATATCACAATAAAATTGAAATGCATGAGAGACATACTCTCAACCATTATTGGTGTTGAAGCATTTGATCTGCTTTCTTAATTGAATTTCTACATAGGCCAATAATTTTTGAAATGCACTGAACACATGACTCTTCTCATGATGAATAGGAAATACCCATACTTTGCTAGTGTCATCATCAATGAAAGCAAGTAATATGGTCCACCCCAAAAACCATAGGCATAGACCCACATATATTACTATGTACCAATTCCAAACATTTGGATCTTCTAGTATCAACACCGCTTCTAGTACACTTTAGTCTTTTACTATGTACCAATTCCAAACATTTGGATCTTCTAGTATCAACGCTGCTTTTTATGTACACTTTAGTCTATTTGCTATACATGCAATGCTCACAATGTCTAAGATGAAAAAAGTTTAAAGATGGGAGATATTGAAAATGTGAAAGAACTTCATTCTAACGATAAAGATGTGGCTTAAACAATGATGCCAATATGATGATACCCTTCTCCAATTCATAAAGCAAGCATGAATGTTATAAAAGAAGCTCGAATCCTTAACCTTGCGATGAGGCTTAACTACTGGCACTTTTCACTCCAGCCCAAGCTCCCATGAATGTAATTTTGATACCGGTTGAGAGGAACCAATGGCAGGAAACTAGTCATGTTCTTGCTTTCTTGGGTAGGAGAGAAGGATGCAAGGTTAGTTAGAGTGGAGTGTTGAGATGAATTAGCAAGAGATAATTAATCAAAGTTATCGAAGCTTCTCAAACAATAGAAGCCCGTCCAATATCCCAACTATGGTGTATTTAGCCCAACATTTGGTTTCATAATCCACTATCAAGGTTCTCACACTCTTATAGGAGGCTTGATGTTGGAGCATGGGTTGTATTGGTTGGGGACCAGGGTCATCTATGCTTGTGACTTGCATGTTCAAAACATGCATGGCTAGGCTTAGGGGTATTTGGATCGGGTAAGTAGAAAATATAAATTTTGAACGGTAGGGTGAATAGGAACACTCCATAACACAAAACAATAGGATTAGGAAAAAACACAACAAAAACCATAAAAGCACAAAAAACACAAAAGAAGTAACAAAAGCACAAACAAAGAACAAGGTCTCCTCCTTTATCAATCAGCTACATTGAAAGAAAGAGAAAAACCAGGCATATTACTTTACAAAGGGCAATGCAACTTTTTGGTTATGTTTTTCATCAAAGTGCATGTTGCCAATGCCTTGACCTTGGGTCATGTGTTCGAGGTTGATTTGTGTTACTATTGTCCCATCCTATGTATTTGGCCCTCAAGCCAACACACTTGACCGATGATGCCTTGATCTAAGTTGGTTGATTCCCTCTCATGCACCTAACCATCCACGCATGCAGTTTAGTCGAGTTGTCTCTATACTCATGCACAATATAGTCCCACCACCCCATGTCGAGGCACTCATTTACATGCATAGCACACTCAAATGGTATTAATTGCACTTGTTCAAAACTTGAGCACTAAATTAGTAATTATCTCACTTGTGCACCTTATCAAGAGCACTTGTGCACACCTCACACATTGTAGTCACTCAATTACACAACCATTTAGGCACTCAACTACTTGGAATTAGGGTTCACATGCACGAACTTGAGAGGCACCTGTGCATAATAATTAGGGTACACTCATGCACAAGGAGATCACTTGTGTACATTGCTAGTAGTTGCACTCGTGCGCAATAGTTAGGGTGCACTCATGCACAATAGGCACATTCGCACATGAGGAGACCACTCATGCACATTGGTTGTAGTTACACTTGTGCACAATAATTAGGGCACATTCGTGCACAAGGAGACTACTCATTCATAGTACCTAGGCTCAGTCATGCACTTAGTTAGGACCACTCGTGCACAAGAAATTTGTCACCATTTTTGGTATTGATGCGAACATATCAAGGATTGTTGGGGTGCCCTTTTCCCTATTTAGGAGGTCTTTTTCCTCATGCTTGTGAATATGCCTATTCACTTTTAGGGCATACTTAGTCTTGTAAATCCTCTCTATTGATACTACCCAATATGCATCGAGTTGTGCTCTCTAAAATTGATCCCTCTCCAAGTTGTACGGGCTTTGACCTCTTGGGAAAAGTTGTCAATGCTCTTCACTTGATTTCCTTGGATTTGGGACAACTTTTGACAAGCATTCATAGGTCAATAAGTATTGCAAGCAAGCCCTCAGGGCTTGGCATTTTTCTTTGGGTTCGTTTTGGCCTCCATTTGCACTATGTTGGCATTACGTAGCTTATTTTGTCATTTTATGCAGAATATTCAATAGTGGCAACTTTTCAACATATACAGTCAATGGCCATGGATGACAACAATGATGTTAGCTATTGAGGACAAGTTGGATGGAACCAACTATTTGTTATGGGGTTATATGATGCATCATGTATTGGTTGCAAAGAGGCTTTGGGACATTATATATGGAATTGAAAGACATATTGGATGGTGTTTCAGAAGCTATAGCATAAGTAATAGAAATAGATGTTGTTGAGGATGTTGTAGGTTCTAGTTCTAGTTCAATTAATATTAGAGCACCACCACTACCACCTACTCCTAAATAGTTTCATTGGGATGGTGGAGATATAGAGGCTTATGCTTTGAACTGTATTGTCTATTAAACATACAATGATCCACATGTTTGCTCATGTACATGATATCACAGTTAGAGGCAGGAATGATGGATATGGGAAGCGTGGCAGTGGCAGTGGCCGTGGACGAGATTCTCAGAAATCTCGGTCCAAGTCTCGTGGGAAGTCACGTAGCAAATCCCGTGGCAGGAATGCAGATGGTACTTGTCACCATTGTGGGAAAAAGGGCCATATTAGGCCACAATGCCATGAACTGTGCAATGAAAGGCGCAAAGATAAGGGGAAAGACAAAGTGCAGGATAAGTCTTTCGATCGCAACATAGTGCCTACAAAGTCTAGTGTTAAAATTGAAGAGATCAATGTTATGCAGCTTGATGATGATTATATCATTGCAGCTTCTTCCAGTGCTTCGCAGATGACAGAGATACACTCTATGTATGCACAGTGTTGGCTCTTGGACTCAGGTGCCTCTTTTGATGTGACACCTTTCCGAGAGTAGTTTCATTCATACCGTACTATTTCGGGTTCTATGCGCTTGGGTGATGATAGCTCTCTTAATATTGTGGGCATTGGTGATGTTAGGCTGCAGTTTTCTTCTGGCAACAGTTTTGTTATGCAGGATCTACGTCATGTACCTGGTTTGACACGCAGTCTCATGTCAGTTGGACAGCTTGATGACGCGGGTTATCACGTATCTTTTGGGGACTCTGCATGGAAGATCACTTGTGGCAAACTTGTGATTGCGAGAGGTGCCAAGGCTGGCAGCCTCTATCCCTTGATTGTATCCGCTTCTTCCCTTGGTCATGTTTTTTCTGTGGGTTCTATCCCACATGTATCTCTTTGGCATGCTTGTTTGGGCCATATGTCTTTGAAGGGAATGAAAATGCTTTCTGGTTTGCAGTACTTACCGCCCCTTGATTATGCATGTTTTGATTCATGTGAGCATTGTCTTTATGGCAGGCAGACTAGGTCTATGCATAAGAAGTCTGGTAGGCCACGCATGAGTGAGCCCTTGGCATCGGTACATTCAGATGTCTGTGGGCCCATGCCTTCTCAGTCTATGGGTGGTGCAAAGTATTTTGTTACTTTCATAAATGATTTTTCACGAAAAGTTTGGGCTTATCCCATTAAGCTTAAATCCAATATCTTAGCTGTGTTTCAGAGATGGCTTGCATTGGTTGAGAACCAGTCTAGATATAGGCTAAAATGCCTAAGGACAGATAATGGGGGTGAGTATGTCTCACGTGCTTTTGAGCAGCTATGTGATGAGAGGGGTATTAAGCGTCAGTTGACCGCCCCTACACCCCCCCCAGAATGGTTTGGCTGAGCAGATGAATAGAACCATCCAGGAGCATGTACGTAGTATGCTTAGCCATGTAGGACTACCATAGAGCTTTTGGGCTGAGGCAGTTAGTACAGCTATGCATATCATAAACAGATCACCTTCTAGTGGTTTGGATTTCCAGGTTGCAGGGGAGGTATGGACTGGAAAACCTCCCTCTTATGCGCATCTCCATGTCTTTGGATGTGAGGCATTTTGCCATGTGCCCAGGGACAAGAGAAGTAAGCTGGATCCTAAGAGTGTCAAATGCATTTTCCTTGGTTATGGGGATGTAGGCGAGATGGGTTACCATCTCTGGGATTCGCAGGCGTGGAAAGTCATCCGCAATCATGATGTAGTCTTCCATGAAGACAAGATGCACAGGCAGCCTGAGAGAGTTGTTGAGATCCGCAGGGTCATATTTCAGGAGGAGCCGAGGGCTCCCGCACAGCCAGTTGGACAGCCTACAATTGCAGCAAATGCTCATGGTTAGGGTGTTGGACAGGCAGCTGGGCAGGCAACAGAGCCTTCCGTGAGACAGTCTACTAGAGACAGACGTCCACCTGATAGATTTCAGCCCTCGATGCATTATGTCTTGGTTACAAATGTAAGAGAGCCTTTCACTTATGATGAGGCTATGCGCAGGGGTGACAGTCACTCCTGGGAGAGGGCTATGCAGTCTGAGATAGACTCCTTACATAAGAACGAGACTTGGGATTTGGTTTCCTTGCCTAAGGGCAAGAAGGTTTGCCATGCAAGTGGGTGTACAAGCTTTCATTGTGATAAACTTATTCTATTTGGTTCATTGTGTTGTGGAAAGTGTAACACACAATATTTATGGAAAATGTATGGAAGACATGGCATGTGCAGTTCTAGATTCACATGTAGGTTTAGATGTAAAACTTTGATATTTGTGTTTTGTTCATCTAAATCTTTTATATTTGTTGTGCCTACAAAAATCTGATATGGTGTCTTCGTTTCCTACTTTTGAGGTACTTAGAAAACGCATTTATGAAGGCTACACATTGGGTAAAGTGGAGCATATTTTATTTCCAAAAGCTGGTTTAGTAAGAGCTATTTGCAAATGATAGCTTGTACATAGTGATGTTTGTGGTCCCATGCATGTTCCCATGCAAGCACTCTTTTTTAGCAACTACTTGCAGTTGATGACTTTATTGATGACTATTCCAGGTATGCATGGGCATATGGCTTAAAAGCTAAGTCCAAAGCATTTTCGTACTCTTAAGTAGTTTATTAGCATGCTTAAAAATTTGTCGAGATGTAAAGTGGATACTCTCCGTTTCGATTGAGTGGAGGGGTATATATGTAAGGAATTTAATGCACATCTCACTAAACATGGGATAGAACACCAATGTATAGTGTTGTATACACCATAGCAAAATGGTATAGCTTAGAGAAAAAATAGATCACTCATGGAGATAATGATGCTGATTAAGGGTCAAGCTTCGACACGTAGTTTTTGGCTTGAGGTTTTATAATGTATAGCCTATGCATTTAACAAGTGTCCTACTAAGACTTTGCAGTCTATCACATTGTATGAGGCTTAGCATGGTAAAAAGCCATTTGTGACTCACTTGCATGTTTTTGGTTGCTTTGCTTGTGCTTTGGTACTAGTGTAGGAATGCAAGAAGTCGGATGACAATGCTATAAAATGTGAGAATGAAGGCATGGAGCTAACTATAAGAAAGGGATGAGAATGGTGGTTATGGAGTACCAAATGACAATGATGGCTTTGTGACTATGGTTATGGTTATGAAAGGAAGGATGAAGTGCACACATTTAATGGGTGGATTTATGGAATGGAGAGGGAGAATACCAAAAGAAGAAGCAATTCTTAAATAAATGTACAACAAAAGATAATTTTTAAAATACACAACATAAATTGAGTTTTTTGAGGAAGGAGAGGAGGGAAAAATTTTCACTTTTTGTCTCCCACTTTTTAATGTCTTTGGGGGCCCAAAGGGGTAAGCCTACTTGTGGTGGGTGCAAGGGGAAAAAGAGTGGATAAAATGTTCACACCTTTCCCCCACCCATTGATCCACCTCAAATCTCATCATCAGATTGTGTCCCTTGAGGCCAATATTGGTAGGACTACGTGCTTTTTAGTTCCTTCTGAGAAGGGGATGAGGCATTTAGCTAAGAATGCACATTTTGGGGTTGGGTTCTTGCAGGTATGCCTTGTAGTTAAGCTAAGTATGTGCATTTTGGGGTTGGGTTCTTACATGTTTGCCTTGTAGTTTCATCTATCTAGGCTTTAAAAGCTTACCACAACACTAAATTTTTCTTCATTAGTAGACCAAGAAGCATTGATACTAGAGTGGAGGCTAGGGTAGCTAATAAGCTTGCATCCACTTCGCTATACTTATGTTGTCTAGGCCTTCAAATTGTAGGATCCTGCCCATGGAAGAATAGGGCTACTTCTTCTTCCCATCATTGGGCAGGCAAGTTAGGTACCAGTTTCCTAACAGAGCTGATGTTTGTTGGGGACACTAGTGGCTTTATGCTTGAGGGATCCTAAGCATTGTGTTCTAGCACCAGCCTCTGACCTTGTCCTTGATTTGCATTTGTTGGTTGTGGTCAAGGTACTCTTTGATTTTAAAGTTCCCTTTATTTTCCATCTTGGGGGCTGAGGTCATTAGTTCATCAATGACATGTCTCCTTTGTTATAAGTGTGGTAGGTAGTGTCATTTTGTGGTCAAGGTACTCTTTGATTTTAGAGTTCCCTTTATTTTCCATCTTGGGGGGCTAAGGTCATTAGTTCCAACATCATCAATGACATGTCTCCTTGTTATAAGTGTGGTAGGTAGTGTCATTTTGAGGTTAAGTTTCTCCTCAACCCTTTTCTTGCTTTTTTTCGTATTCTTCTTAAAAACTTGAATAAATGTCAAAAATACTTGGTCTAGATACTACATTTCTACTCTTGCTTCCCTTGTACTCTAGTCACATAATGTTAAGCGATATCTCAGGTTTTTGATTCCAAAGAGACCCATAAGCACCAATGGAATGATCATTTTGCTAGTGAAAGCTTTTTGCTTGGCAATCGAGACACAGGTATGTGATGTTGCATTTTGGGCATCTTTGTTTCGCCTTGTCTCTAATTTTTTGCTTCTTTTTTGAACATTGAGATGAGATGTGCCCAGGGTGGCCACAATACCAATAAGTCACTAGTCTTGAGGTTGCATGCCTCCAAACCTTGACCCTCCCTTTGCCCAAACTCACCATTGGAACTTATTAATAATCCATCAAGTCTAGGTTTCCCTCCTTGTCATATGAGACATACAAGTTGACTTATAGTCCTTTGTCAAGTGGTTCCGTGATACAGTGAACCATAGCATCAGTTTGTGGAAGCATTATGATTGGTACAAGGGGTTCTATGTGCATGTGGGATGGTGATGCTTGTGTGCCAATTGAATGGCGACTAGGATGATTGATAAGGCATGTGGCAAGTCAAGGTCAAGGACATGGGATGTGTCCAAGCCTAGTTGGTGGGATTGAGCTGGGCCATGGGGGGGCTATGGGGCCGAGTAGGACAAGTTGGTTGTGAGTAGGCCGAGTGTGCCAAGGTGGCAAGGTTGTAATGTTGGATGAGTGTGCCATGTGGGCAATGCATGTATAGATTAAAAGAGAAAATGTCAAAGGCCAAAAAGATGGATATGGTACCCAACTTTTGGAAGGAACCTTAAACTCAAACATTATGTATAAAAACTAAAAAGTGAATAAAGGATCTCATTCTTGTATGTGCAATTTTGAGAGAGGCATTCTTGCTTCTTGCTATCCTCTTGTTTATGTGGGGAGAGTGAGAGAGAGGGGGAGAGGGATTGAGGGAGAGAGTCAAGTGTTTGAGGGAGAGTGAGGGACCATATAGAGAAGTTCCTTTCCATTATTATTATTCTTCTCCATTCTTGTCGTTGTCGTCTTCTTCTTCTTCTTTTTCTTCTTCTTCTTCTTCTTCTTCTTCTTCTTCTTCTTCTTCTTCTTCTTCTTCTTCTTCTTCTTCTTCTTCTACTATCCATAGAGCTTTTATGGATTGATGTGGAGGTAATAACAGTGCATGCATTGCTCATTTAGAAATGTCAAATCGGAAGGAACTCGTTTGTCGGATTGAGATTGAAGATATTGGAATTGTCAAATTAGGAGAAAATACAAAACTTGAACTCAAAAACACAAAAAAACAAAAAAAGCAGAAAATGCACAACAAAAATACATAGGCCACTCGCTTGGCTTGCCATTTGATCTTGAGGGGTAGAACAACAAATGCAAAGCATAACTATCTCTTAGGTACATAAATAATTGAAGAAGAGCTTGCATAAGCTTTGTTGCTCAAGGCATGTTGTTTTTTTCCCCCCCATTATGGGGCATGGTCTACATGAAGGCTACAAATGCAATGTTTGTTGCCACTTTTCTTTGGACACCCGCCTTAGGATGTGTTGGCTTGTTGAATCTCCACTCATCTCCATAATTGAGTCACTAACCATAATTTCATGCATTTATAGTCAAATATTTCTCGCACTCAACTTTTTGACTTTTTGACTTGGTTGGTTCACTCAACTAATTTGATGTTCACATGTACACTCACTTGACTAATTTCACATTCACACACCCACACCCACACATTCACTCATCAACACACTCATGCATATAGGATCAAATGCTTGCTAGCCACACTTGCTCACCCTCATTCACACACTCAGTAGGCACAACCCACAACATTCACTCGTATACACACACCAAAACACAATTGTGCACATAATCAACACTCATGCACATAATTTATCACTTGTACACATGGTACAACACTAATGTAGTTAGGACTTAAGCATAGTTTAGGGACACCATTTGTTTAGGGTAAAGCATACATTCACACATAGCCACCTCTACCTTTGCATATATGAATCGACCAATATCAAGCACACATATGCATACACACCCAAACACCCACTATCATACCTCACTCGGCCACTCAACACTTGTGCACATCTTCCACTCATGCACATGCATATAGTTTCAGTTATACATGTGCACAGATGCACCTAAATCAACATACCATACATCATCATGTATCCCTTTTCCTATAACAACATTCATTATATGCTGCAGAACAAATATATGCTCATTTTTGTCTTTATTTTGTCTAAAGATGATGCATAGTTTCCTTACTATAATTTACCACTGCGGATATCATTCTTGTTAGCATAACAATAGACTACAATATGACCTATTTTTCCACAATAATGGCAAACAATAGCAGAATTTCCAAAACCTCTGTTCTGTTATCCACCTCTTCCTCTAGAGCTCCCCTTGCTTCTAAAGTCTCCACGGCCTCCTAAAACTTACATTTTGCCAAATTGTTGATTTAACCTATTTTGTTGGTTATCACCAGCACATCCCATACCACGGACTCTCGAAGAGGATCTACCACGCTCCCTTTCTAAACTTGAGTAAAATGCTTGGACCTATTCACCATTTCTTTCAGATGAGTCAATCTGGAAATTGCTTCCGTACATATACATAAGTGACGAATGATTTTCAAGATTTCTCATTATTAAGGCCACCCAAAGTAGATGAAACCAAATCATCATCATCAGGCATTGGATCAATCATTGTTAAAGCTTCTACAATGCTCCTCACCTTCAAAACATACTTGTTGAACATGGACATAGGTTCACTCATACACATAAGGTCACTTGGGCACACATCATCATAGGTGCTCACTCATACACACAGACGCTTAGGGCTTGTTCATCACTAACATGCACATTTTCACACATTAGTGATTACACTCTCACATACACAATCACTCACCCACTTAGCCACTCCTGCACATAAGTAGTAGGCACATACATCCCACTTGGACACAATCATGAATACACATATGTCTAGGACCCCTTCCCATCAACACATAAACCTATTATACACCACACATCTCAACACATTCACACTCGTAGCTTTAGGGATACCATTAGTAAAGGTCGTGAAAGCACACACATCCTTAGGCTTTTCACACCTAGCCACTCACACTTGCACATAAAAACTCACTCCCTTATTGGATACACGCTCGCATAGCATCCTATTCCCATATAGACACCATATAATTAGGGTTGAGCCATTTTCACTCACAATAGGTCCCATGCATTTGCCACATCCTTCACTTACATGCAGTAACCTTAGGCAAGACACACATTGGTCATAGCCACTTTAACTTAGGTTTTAGCATATGACGTAATACACCACACTTTCTATTAGGCACACCCCCTTCCATTCAAGCCCTATGCTTAGGTGATCATCATAAACCCTTAGTTCCCCACACATACAAATCTTTAGGAACCACAAATATCCTATGCATGTACTCCCTTAGGTAATTTTTCCTAGGCATATAAAGTAGAATCGAATCTCTCCTAAGGTGCACGCGCGCGCGCGCACACACACGCACACGCACACGCACACGCACACGCACACGCACACGCACACGCACACGCACACGCACACGCACACGCACACGCACACACACACACACACACACACACACACACACACACACACACACACACACACACACACACACACACACACACATGCATGCATGCATCCAAATTCTTAGGTTATGCTCATATATAGTTATACCACACCTCACGTACATGTCTAACCCTAAGACCCCTTATTTCCACCTCCTAGGGACTCAACCCACATTAACCCTAGGATAGCTTCCTAACACCCCTCTTACTCTAAAGCCTCTTGCATGCTAGTGTACAAGTGTGCGTTAACTTAGGACACATCAATTTAGGTTGTCCAATTTTTGAATATTCACATGTCCCCTTAATGTATTTGGTCACCTTTTCTACACTCGTAGGATTTCTACTAAGTGGTTCTCTTTTTTCCTCTTGTGCCTTGATCAACTCATTCACTTTCTTACTATCCTCATAGTGATTGAGGGATGACTCTAAGGTAGGTTTCTTATCCTTTTCTTGAGAAGAAACAAGGTTTCATGTATTGAAAGTTGTGACTATCTTTATGCTTGGTAAGCTCAAGTGTATGCAATGTGCTTCATAGTCCACTTTGCGTTTGGTCGCACACTTGAAATTTCTTTCAAGAAGGACTTCCTTCCTTGCATCTTATTGATTTGGAAGCATATAGGACATGATGGGCATGTTTTCAATACTTTCTATGGTCATGAGAATTTTATACCTTCCTAGGAGTGAATATGAGAATCCTCTGTAATTATTGGTTGTCATGTTTGTCAACACAAGTTCACATTGTCCAATCTCAATCCATACATCATAGGCCAAGATGTTATAATCCAAGCCTTTGTCAATGAGAGCATCATTGACATGCTCTCTTTTAGCAGGAGTTGACCCTAAGGTACATTGGATATATTATCTCTTCATCTTCAGGGTTAATGTTTGTGGTTTGACCTTTCAGATGCTAGGCCATGTTGATCTGCATGGGGTGTAGGACGGTGCTATTGAATGCCTTTGTGTTGAGCATCATGATACATGTGAGTGATGCTACACTCACTACATCTTAAGTGATGCACTTGTAAATATGTTTGCCTCTTTATTGTTGACTCGTAAGATCTCAAGACTTGTAGACCTTAACATCTAGTCCATTGTGTAATAAAAGTATGAGGCTCTCAAGAACCAAATCAAAAACTCGTAAGATTTCAAGACTTGTAAACCTGAACATCTAGACTATTGTGTAAGCATGTTAGCAAAAGTGTTAGGGTCTCAATTACCAAATAAAAAACTCTTTCCAACCAAATCAAAAACTATTTAACTTGTCTTGCAATGCCGTCCTTGTTGTATGTCTTAGTTAGGCTCTTAAAGAGGTTTGTGTGGGGTCTTCTATGTGCATTTCTATCCCTTGAAGATGTAGGACTCATCAATGCTTCCTTCCTTAGTCTTGTCAAGTTTATCCCTCTCTATCAAAGTTTTTGTCTCTCAAATTTTGATTATTGTCTCCTTGAGTTATTGATTCAGTGTCCTTCTCTATTTGAATCTTCCCTTCTCATATTGCACTATGCATGAATGTCCTCAGCTTTTCTTCAACAGGCCTTTGTCCTTGGATAATCAATCATCTTTAGACCTTGCTTTTGATTAGTATGGAGCCCTTGGACTTCATGATGTAATTGGTCTTGCAAGCTCACATTTCCTTGTACTTAGTCTTTTGTGGCACTTTTGTTTCCTCATGTTAGGCTCTAGCAATTGGTTCTCTTGATTAGGCTGGGTCAATGTGCAATCAAGTGTGTTGCTCAATGTTCTCACAAAGTTAAGTAATGGTGCTCTAGGGCAAGGTCCTCAACAAGTCTTAGTGAAGTGAAGATAGTAAATCTCACTTGAGCTAGACACAAAGAGATGATATATGACTGTGTATTGGCAAGTAAGCTTGGATAGAGTTTGTTAAGTCAATTTACATCTCTCTCGAAATTAGTGAGTTTGTTGGCTCAAATGTTAGCTTCAACCTCACAGTCTCATAGTCATTCTGCTCCCCTAAATGGTTCATTACGATGCTTTGAATTCAACATAGTGCCCTTGTCATCTTGATTATTTGGTCGTCCCTCCCAAATGCATTTGACTAGTGCCTAAATGCCTACATGACTAGGTGTATTGTGAACTATGATCCTAGGTGACCTAGATCTAGCATGTGGTGCCTAAATGTGGTGTTAGAATATGCTAGGATTGAGCCCAGTGGATGCTCCTAAGGACTACTTGGCTTTAGGTGAAGTGCACCTAAATGGAACATAGTCTAATTACTCCTAAGCGTACTTAAAGAAATGGGTTAATGTAAATGGGTTTGACTGGTAACCTAAGAGGATAGAGTGAGACTAATTGTAACCATGGCTCTATATCTACAAACTATTTGTTACCTAGGAATTTTCAAAGAGGAGGTTTTGAAATTGATAGAGGTTCATTTAGTAAAATTTCAGTAAAATGCCATTTAAAGCCTTAGGAAAAACTTGGACCTTTAAAAGAAGTTAAAAGCTTTTGCGTCAACTTTTTAAGAAATGTTTTTGTTGGCATTATAAAACATGAGCAATTATTGGTGGGTTGGTGGTATGGCAGGTAAAATAAAAAAATAAGATTAGGCTAGATTGGGCTTTCTTTTGAGTCGACCATTATCCAATCGATGCATTACGAATTTCTTTGCTAGTAATGTAAGTCAATTATATGATACACCTTTAAATATTAAGTTTTTGCTATTAATATAAATCATATCATTTCATGTCTAAAATATAAATCATATCATTTCACATTTTATAAATGGCCAAGAATCGCTAGCTCCAATGGTAGTGAACTGGTGTGTTAAACTCTACGTTACATATTCTATTCTCATCGGGTAGGTGTGTTAAACCCTATGTTACATATTCTATTCTCAGAGGTAGGTGAAGGCACCTTGCATGATGTAAAAAGTGATAATAGCTCCACTTGATTGGTCACCAACATGGACACTATAACGTGACCAGGTGTTGAGTCAATGGTCAAGGGTTTGGGAGCCCCTTGATTACAAGTTATTGATGTAAGCCTCAATATTAGATCAATAACAAATAATTTCATGTCTAAAATACTGCTAGTTATGGTACGTGTAGTTAAATTTTATAGTGCCAACAAATAACGATATAGGAAGGACTAAGATGGCTAGTTATGGTACTTGTAATTAAATTTTAGCTAACAAATAAGGATATAGGAAGGACTAAGATGGTTAATGTTATTATAACTGCTACTTATTAATAGTTTTTTTGTGTAATGTAATTTTACATTATTAAGATACCCTTGAGTTGCCCCTAGGGCTTGAACTCAAGACCTCATGAAACTCGGAGACCCTTGTCTTTCATGCCGCTGGTGATTATTAGTTATGAGTTACCAGTTAATAATAATAATAATAATAATATTATTATTATAGTAGCTATATTTATTATACTTCTTGTAATTGTATTGTAATAATAACAAGGCATCCATCCAGAAGCCACGTACGCTTACCCTTCCATCTGAGCCATACAATCATTATGCACTCGTGGAACTGGCCACCATGAGGCTTGTCTGCTGTAGCTACCTCACTGCAGGGCTGCGAGCAGACGCAGAAGCAAGCAAACTCTAGAAAGCAAGGAGGAGGAGGAGGAGGAGGAATCGAGGCGGCCATGGCTGGAGCCTGCGGTATCCGACTTCCCTATCACCGCGGCACATCCTTCCACTGCGGCACATCCTTGTCCCCTTCCCCAGGTACAACGTTTTCCCTGCTTATCATGAGTGAAATCTTGCTGCTTATAACTGTCTTAAGATGCGATATAACTGTGTGCAAAACGTCTTACTGGGGTTCAATTAGTTGTCATTCCTCAAAGTACTCATGCGGGCATTACTCAAGATAGTCGACACGAAAGAGCTTAAATTGAACCGCGTTCCAGTACGGTTTCTACCATCAAGGCACATATTGCATCGGGAGGAATCATACTGTCTGTAGCCTTAAATTGCAGACCGATTCCCTCCGGTAGGAAGCACAGTGCATTTTTATAGAGATCAATTCGAGTGCATTTCGTATATTGAGATCAATGCTAGCATGGTACATATCCGGGGTTATGGAGCTCATAGCTAGAGGTCATTGCCATTCTGTGTCAGGCGCATTTAATGCTGGCTGAAAACTAAATAGTATTTAACAATGAGATAGAGTAAGAGTGAGTCGACGGATAGGTGTGTACTAGTGTGGTACACACAAAGAATAAAAGAATGTATTTATACTTAGGGTACGGTATACTTACACCCGCTAGGTGAGTTCACATGTGTGAAGTAATATATACACAAGAGAGCGTGTAAAGGGCCTTTACACCCAACAACTTCCCACTTAAAGGTATGAAGCGAACCTTTAACCACAGTTGCCACAAGTTTGATGCAATGCTCATGTGGAGCTTTTGCAAGACTTTTGGTGAGAATATTTGCAGGGTTATCCTGTGATTTGATCTTACTCAGGGTGACTAGACTATCATCGAGAACCTGTCTGATAAAATGATACTGAACATCAATATGTTTTGTACGTGCATGAAACATGGCATTCTTAGCCGGGCATACAACACTCTGGCTATCACATCTAAGTACAAGTGTTTTGGTGGGCAGCCCAAAATCCTTGACCAACCGACCAAGCCAATCTGCGTCTTTTGAAGCTTCAATGACTAAAATATATTCAGCCTTAGTGGTAGAGAGTGCTACTATTTTTTGCAATCTAGAGCACCAAGAAACTGCCCCACCAGCCAAGGTAAATACTAAAGATGTACCTGCTAGTAGACTTGTGAGTATCCAAGTCACCTACCATGTGTGCATCACAATACCCCTGCAGATCTAACGTTCCTTGCCATAGCAAATACATTTTCTTTGTGTGCCCTTAAGGTACTGTAAGATACATTTCATTGCTTCCCAATGTGCTTTGCCAGGATTTGACATGAACCTGCGACCATCATCGAGAACCTGTATGATAAAATGATACCGAACATCAATATGTTTGGTACGTGCATGAAACATGGCATTCTTAGCCGGGCATACAACGCTCTGGCTATCACATCTAAGTACAAGTGTTTTGGTGGGCAGCCCAAAATCCTTGACCAACTGACCAAGCCAATCTGCTTCTTTTGAAGCTTCAATGACTGAAATATATTCAGCCTCAGTGGTAGAGAGTGCTACTATTTTTTGCAATCTAGAGCACCAAGAAACCGCCCCACCAGCCAAGGTAAATACTAAAGATGTACCTGCTAGTAGACTTGTGAGTATCCAAGTCACCTATCATGTGTGCATCACAATACCCCTGCAGATCTAACGTACCCTTGCCATAGCAAATACATTTTCTTTGTGTGCCCTTAAGGTACTGTAAGATACATTTCATTGCTTTCCAATGTGCTTTGCCAGGATTTGACATGAACTTGCTTACAACTCCCACGGTATAAGCAATGTCAAGTCTAGTGGCAACCATAGCATATGAGTGAATCACAAGCTGAAGCATAAGGAACACCCTTCATAGTATTGGTTGCCTTATCATCTTTTGGGCAATTTGCTTTGCTAAGCTTAAGATAAGTGGAAAAGGTACACCAAGAGACTTAGCATCAGCCATAGAATTACGATCAAGTACTTTGCTGATGTACTTTTCTTGTGAGAGAAATAAGAGCTGTTGCTATCTATCTTTGTTACATGCATGCCCAAAATATGTTCAGCTGCACCCAAATCCTTCATGAAAAAGGCTGAATTCAGCTATCTTTTCAATGCATTAATCTGGCTTTTATGCTTACGAGCAATAAGTATATCATCCACATAAAGCACAAGTATAATGAGGCTCCCATCATCAGCTTTCTTAATATATAAGCAGTGATCGGCGCTACTTCTAAATCCATGTGAGAGCATGAAGGCCTCAAACTTTTTATACCATTGTCTAGGAGCCTATTTCAAACCATACAAGCTTCTCTTAACTTTACATACCAAATGCTCCTTTCCTTGTATAACAAAGCCTTTAGGCTGTTTCATGTACAGCTCTTCTTCCAGATCACCATGCAGAAATGCAGTTCTAACATCCATCTGATCAAGTTCAAGATCCATAGATGCTACAATGGCAAATAACACTCCAAGAGTGGCCATTTTGACAACAAGAGAAAACACTTCTTGAAATCAACGCCCTCCTTTTGTGTATAGCCCTTAGCCACAAGTCTGGCTTTGTATTTGGGCTTGCCATCCACACATTTGATTTCATAGACCCATTTGTTAGGAATGGCTTTTCTATCCTTGGGCAATGTAACCAAATCCCAAGTATCATTCTGATACAATGACTTCATTTCTTCTTGCATAGCTAGCTCTCCCTTTTTTTTTAAATTCACATGATAAGGCCTCTTTATTTGTGAGAGGCTCGCCTTCATCTGTGAGCAAAATGCAGTCCAAAGAAGGATCAAATCTTTGTATAGGTCTTTTGACACGTGTAAACCTTCTTACCCAATGATTTGTGTTATTAGGTAATGGATCCACATCCAAGGGAATGTCAAAGACCTCATTGTTTGGCTGCTGAACTGCATGTTTAGGTTGCTGCAATACAATTTCAGATTGCTGTAATTCATTTTCAGCATGCTGATTTTGGTGCTCAAGTTGATGTTCAGCATCCCCTAGTTGCCCATTTTTATCTGGCTCAATAATGATATGTTGATTTTCATAATTAGCATCAAAAGGAGCTGAATTTTCAGTGGCTGATGGTTGCTCAAGTAATTGATCATGCTGAAATTTAACTTTCTTTTCGTTTGAGTCTTTAGATGTGACATTTTTCAAACAGCTTTGACTCATTAAATACCACATCCCGGCTGCGTAGCACATTTTTCATGCTTGGAATCCAAACTCTATAGCCCATTTCACCTTCATCTCCATAACCCATGAAGATGTCTCTATGAGATTTCATGTTAAGTTTGGTTCTGCTATCAACAGGTATATGCACATAGCATTTGCAGCAAAAGACTCTCAAGTGGTCATATGAAGCAGGTTTGCTAGACCAAACCTCTTAAGGGATGCCACTTTCAAGTGCACGATGTGGAGATGGGTTGCAAATATGCATCACGGTTTTAAGTGCCTCTCCCCAAAACAATTGTGAGAGATTAGTTAGGGACAACATGCACCGAATCTTCTCACATAACGTGTGATTGATTCGCTTAGCCACACCATTAGATGATGGATTGTAAGGAGCTGTAAGCTCTCGTTTAATCCCATTGTCATCACAAAACTTATTGAATTTTTTAGATATATACTTTCCCCATTATCTGTTCTTATGCATTTTAACTTTAAGCCTTTTGAGTATTAACCAATGTATAAAACCTTTTAAAAGCATCCAATGCCTCACTTTTCTGCTTAGGCAAGTAGATCCATAGTTTCCTAGAATGGTCATCAATAAAAGACACAAAATAACGGAAACCACTATGAATTTTTATTGGCATGGTGCAAACATCAGAATGGACTAAATCCAAGATACATGCCTTCCTAGAGGCTCTATGAGAGTATGGACTCTTTACATGTTTACCAAGAATACAATCATCACAAAAGTTGAGCTTTGAGTTTTTCACATAAACTGTTCTAAGTGAAGAGAGTGATTGCAAACCCTTTTGGCTCATATGTCCAAGACGCTTGTGCCATAACTCCATGTGTGACTGTACTTTAGTAATTGCAACAAACTGTCTAGGAAGTGCCTTGCAATAGAGATAATACAGAGTCTCCTTTTTACCACCTCTCGTGACTAGCATAGATCCTTTCTGTATTTTCCACACACTACCACCAAAAGTAGTGAAGTAACCTTTGCTGTCTAGTTGTCCAACAGAAAGCAAGCTCTTCTTGATACTAGGTATATACCTAACATCATGAATAATCAATTCTTGACCATTTTCTAGAGCCAGGTGTATGGTGCCCATTCCTTCAATATCACATATATGATTGTTGCCAAGGTAGACGTTTCCAAGATTACCTTTTACATAAGTAGAGAAACACTCCAGAGATGGAGTTATATGAAAAAAAACACCGCTGTCAACAATCCACGATTGTGACAAACCATCATGACCTAACAACAAAGCATCTATCTACATAAGTAGAGAAACACTCCAGAGATGGAGTTATATGAAAAAAAACACCGCTGTCGACAATCCACGATTGTGACAAACCATCATGACCTAACAACAAAGCATCTATCACATTTGTTTTAGTGATATACATGTCCTCCACTGTCATAGCAAGCGGATCTGAAAATACAATCAGCAAATCAACATCTTTATCCTCTTCTATTTCCTCAATAACAACACTAGATACCACATTTACTTTTTCTGTCTCTTTAGGGGTAGAGCTGCCATTCTTGTCATTCTTTTTACCTTTTGTATTAGCCAGCTTCTTGTGTTCTTGTTCCTTTTTAAAGTACTTGCAATTGGGCTTTTTATGCCCTTTGCGACCACATTGATAACAAGTTACATCTTGCTGTTTTTCCTTGCTTTTGTTGCGATTTTTGTTTTTATTTGCAGCATTATATTTTTTTTCAGTTCTTCCTCTTACATTGTAGGCTAATCCACTATTTTTCCCACTTGCCTTGCGTCTAATCTCTTCATTTAGAATAGAATTAGGTACACTATGAAATGCCAAGTTGGGGTTATTGCTCAATGACACATCCAATGCTTTCCATGAATCAGGCAAGGTCACGAGCAAGAAGATAGCCCTCAATCTAGGATCAAAAGGTGGCAAACCTGCATCCTGTAAACTGACTCAAAATATTGGTGAAAGCATTCAAATGCTTTGAGGCAGTCTTGAACTCATCAAGCTTCAAGTTGACCAACTTCGGTATGAGATGTATCTGATTGACAGGAGTTGTATTCTCATAAGTAGCCTTGAGTTTCTCCCAAACTACATAGGTAGTATCAAGCCCCTTTATATCAACCAAGATATCATCTGTGACGGCCATTTTAATGTAAGTAATGGCATTTTTATTCAATTTAGCCCAATCCTCATTTGATAAAGTAACAGTCTTATGTTCTTCTAAAGCATCATCACAATCCTTTAGAAAGAGTACCCTGCATACAATCTTTCCAAAGACCAAAACCAATGCAATCGAATTTATAAATCTCAAAGAGATTCTTTGTGTCAGACATAGATGCACTGCCAGCCATTTTAGCAATACACAACTGCAATAAAGGACTGAATGCTTTCAGCCAATAGCAAGGTTGCTGAATTGTAACAACAAGTACACACTCTTGTACTTCCAAGGTGTCCAAGAAGCAGATGTTTAGTTGCAAAATTCAGTCTCAAGTATTGATTACAGTATATGCACGAATCAAATCTGATACATTTGCATTAAGGACAGCTCTCAGTTCAGTAATACATCACCAAAATTCCCAAATGCAATGGCCCAAATGCTGTATTTACCATTGTTTCACTGCATAGTGAGTATTCAACAATACATGTACCAAGAAAAGCTGCCCTTTTTCCCTTTTTCAACATTTGAAGCATCCAAAACTCAAAAGACTCCCACTCAGCGTGAATCTGCTGCAAATTTCACTGTCCAGTCTCAAAACGACTCAAAATACATCACCATTGTTTCACTGCATAGTGAATATTCAACAATACATGTACCAAGAAAAGCTGCCCTTTTTCCCTTTTTCAACATTTGAAGCATCCAAAACTCAAAAGACTCCCACTCAGTGTGAATCTGCTGCAAATTTCACTGTCCAGTCTCAAAACGACTCAAAATACATCACAATGTGAAAAGCCCCAAAATTTCTGCACTGAATTTGCTCCAATTGCATAAATACATCTTCCCGAGCATCAAGTACGGGCTAATGTTGCAGAAATTTCACGATTTCTGCAAAAGCCCCAAATTTCAAGGTCCAAAAGTGCACAATTTCCAAGAAATTGGCTCATCCAAGCAAAAATTTCACTTGCATTTGAGAATCCTCAAAATTTCCAAGACCTGTGCACTCAATGTCTTCAGTTTATGGTTCAGAAGTCACTGAAATATGTGTCCCAGGCCCCAAATCTGGGAAAAGCCCCAAATTTTATGGAGCAAATTGGCACAGATTCGTGCTTTGTGCTTGCTCGCATGAACACCCGCATGAGGGGAAGTAAATTAGACTGAGAAATTTCTAATTTTAAGAAAAAGGTATTGGAGCCGTTGACTTGTCCGTCGTCTGTGTGGCCGCGTTGCGTGCCTGTCGACTCTCATGCAGTCCCTTGCCGCCTGTTACACAGCAGTCCCGTTACTTGGCCCCTCGTGAAGTCTCCAGTCTCGTTGCGCAGTAGTCAGTTGTCTGGCCCCTCGTGAAGTCGTCACCTGGCCAGTTACGCCTGCACCTGACCAGTTATGCCTGTACCTGACCCTGTCACTTGGTGCCCATTACGTTGGTCCCTGTCGACTGTTTGCTCCCTTGTGTGCTGTCGACTGGCTGCTTGCTCTTCAACAGCCGCTAGACAGTTACGCCTGGTCACAATGGTGACAATTGCACTGTCGGCTGGCGTGAGCCATCAGCTCTGATACCAGTTTGTAGAGTTGAGGTGGAAGCAGATAGAGAAAGAGAGTTGAGAGCGGGCACATTAATCGAGGAGCTAACTTGCACATTTGATCAACAACTTAATCAAATGCTAAGCAAAACATCAAATCTTCATGTCCTTGTGACACACCCTCCCAACCCTCTCTTTTCATCCAGGAGGACCATTCTTCCATGGCATGAGACGATACTTCAATATTACAATAATTGACAATGCTTAGATACTAAGAAGAATTCTAATCTGATTTTGGGGCCTTTTAGGTTGGTGGGAAAAATGGAGATCTCCTAACGAGAGAGTCTACTTTTACTTGGAAAAAGTTTTTAGTTTTTCAAAGAATAGATTTCTCAAGGGGATGCTCAACAAGTTAAATTTTTGAAGTTCTTATGTTTTAGTGTCATCGATACTACCTCAATCCATGAGAAGGATATCCTACTCACATCTTCCCAAAACTAAATTACCTTTCTTGATTAGTTTGGCAAGAAATTCAATGTTGCATCCAAAGCAGGCCAATACCCCAAAAAGAAGTTTTGAAGCATTAAAATAAGATACTTAGAGGGATAGAAACGGCCCAAGCTCGAAAGGCCATGTGTGCTATGAAATGTGATTGCCCCATTTCGTCAGTTTTGGCCTGCTTTGGATGCACTAGAGATGCCAAAAACACTAAAGACAGTGCAAACTCAATAACCTTTATTTATATATGATTCCCTCTTCTTTTATAGTTTTTTACAACATTACATAGGCTCTCATTTGCTTTGTTTGCATCACAAGATTCAAAAAAGGGTTTTTTAAAAATATACCTACCATGTAAGATGTTTTGATGCACACAAGGAAATCTCCAATTTAACTTTTAGCCAAATAAATTTGTGGTTCTCTCTCTTGAATTTGTTAATTTTGAAGCCAAGAAAATAAAGGATCCTGTGGTCTCTACTTTGCCTAACGATGGTCCTGCTTGCTAAGATCAGATGTCATCCTTCCCTGCGAGTCATGCTTACCTTTACCTCTACAGTTTCAAAGGACCTTTTTGTGCATGAGTGGGGACAAGCCCTGGAGTAGGAATTTCATTCCGTAGTCTGGAATGGGTTTTGCTCCAATGGTGCCTTGGACAGGTACGAGGTACACCTTATGATTAAGGGATGTCCAATAGGAGGGCATTGACTTTAGAGAGACCTCACTCTTACAACCAGGATTCTTATCATTCGGTTGCTTGTATTTCTTGCAGCATCCTATCACTGTTGGCCTATCTATCAGATGGACATGACCAAATGAAAGGCACACAATGATCCAGTATGCCAATTTTCTGTTGGATAGGTCAAACATGGGAACAAATGGCTTAGGTGCTGTAATATCTATCCTCATTCACAATCGTATGTACTGGATTGTCTGCCCTCTTTTACCTACCTGAGCCCCAAGCTAGGAAGGTAGTGGACTGTACCACACCTTTGGATAGATATGCTAGTATGGTCTAAGCGGAAGGATTCCCTTCACCTTGCCTAGAAGTAGTTTGATAATAGAATGAAGCAAAGTGCAGGGCGTCTAAGGGATGGTAATACAGTTTACTGTGGTTCATACTATAGGATATGCATCCTGGTGCTTTGTAAATGGTCTCTTGCCATCATTGTTGTAAGCCATAGGAATAATGTCTCATTTTCAAGTGTAGAACTTCAGGAATGACAGTACGGGCAAATTCTCAATTACATTTGCGTCTCTACTGTATGTTTATGGAGATACATTCTCACATGGAAGTTTGAAGTATATTTTGGAGTTTTCCGTTGAGAAGGTGCTTTATATCTTTGAAACTTAGGGCCAGGTCTCTCAGGTAGCATACAAACAACAAGGAAGCACCAGCTTGTAGTTTCCAGTCAAATGGAGAATCATGCGAGGTTTTCATCAAGTCTCGGGACTGATCTCCCAATGCGTGAATTTTCACAGGTAAATCAGCAAATGGTGTTAAATACAGAACTTGTTTAAAGAACTGGCCTTCATTTTTCAAAGGTTCCTAGGTACTGTGCTGTTAATACTAATGCTGTTTTTCCAGGTTCCTTTCCAAACATATTTGCAAGATCGTCAAAGGGTTTTTGAAGCCCTTTTTCCAGACAAACAGCGGTGTGAGAAGCTCAATGATGTAATCTAATAAGACCCTTCAACATTTACCCCTGCTGTAACAGTTAACGATGTGAATGCTATTGATCACTCCTTTCTTTGTCTAGGAGGAGTGGCGGGTTTATATGCTTCCACTTGAGTTTCTGTTTCTATCTGTGAATCCTGTTGTGGACATGCGAATAGTAGTCCAACCACCAAAAAGAGAACTCCCTATTACTATACCCACAGGTGTTGAGAGGGTTCTTACATTGGAAGCAGTAAGTAGGATTACTGCAGTCGACAAATTGATCTGTGATGTAGTTATTTGATTGCTCAGAAATCTACTTTGATTTTTCATCATTGCTCAGGAATATGACTTCCCAGACGTGAACTTGACTTGCAGACGAAATGGGATCTGCGAGGACTGGATTATGTGTTGAAGCCTTCAGATTTCATCTTGAGCATAAATGGTGTTTTGTTTTCTGAGAGAAGGGGACCGTTATCACGCCTGAAAGGGCATTTGGAAATGAGTGTTAAGTTTGCTGTTCCTCCATCCCTTGCGATGATTCCGCATGAAGCATTCAGGAGTGTTGGAGAAACGGTCAGTTCTTTTGGAAAGGATGTTGTCTCTGCACTGATTTAAGACCAGAATTGTGGGCTCCTGACGCTGTGCAGTGCAGGTTCTAACTCGGTTGCTTCAATCAATGAAAGAGAAAGTGAACAACAAGCTTCTTGAGGATTACAGGGCTTATGTGACAGAGTGCTCGAAAAGGGTCCCAAGTAGTACAATGATAACTACACCAGCAGGTTAGTCTTGATTGTCAGAGAAGCTGGCCATAAGCAGTTGGACCTTAGTTGCGAGTTAAGTTGATCATGCAACCATCATGCACTTTGGAGAGCAGTCTGTGATTCTTGTCAAAAGGCAGGCAGGGCCGAATAACAGAATCACCCTAAAGTAAATTGTAATGTCTAGGTTTTGTACATTCTTGGCAAGCAGTTGGGCCAATCTGGTCTATTACAGGATCCATAGTAAATTTGAAAAGAGCTGTAAAGCCCAAACCATTACTCCTATTGAAAGAGTTGTACAGTATGCACTTTGTAAACTTTTCCTTTTGATGTCTTCTCATTATCGCGGTCTTGGGATATAGAATATTTTAACTGTAATTATGTAAATCTTTTAGCTCAATAGGGAGGTGTAACTAGTGGTGTTGAGGGTTGTGAAGGTGCAAACTCTAAGCTTTT
The DNA here is from genome assembly GCF_053477565.2 of Lygodium microphyllum. NCBI lineage: Eukaryota > Viridiplantae > Streptophyta > Polypodiopsida > Schizaeales > Lygodiaceae > Lygodium > Lygodium microphyllum. The sequence continues at coordinate 118,800,925 of NC_141160.1, forward strand.
GAAGGGAATTTCACCTTTTCAGCATTCCGACATGACAAAGTGTTCAAGATTGTAAGTGTGTTTTGTGGTGCACCTAACAGCAGTTCTTGATTTTATGTGATTTATCAGCATTGATTAAGGACATATGGTTTTACAATGGTTATGGTAGCATGGTGGTTTAGGAGTTCAAAATTTTAGTTCAAAGATGGTTGATGTATTTTACATGTGTGCACACATGCAGGCATGCAATAGTTGCACTAGTTTACATGTGCCACACATGCACAGGCATGCATGCAGGTGCAGAAGTTTTTTATTTACCCACATACACAGTGTGTGTGTGTGGATGAGAGTCCCAAGAGGTAGCCTGATTCACCCTGTTTCTTTTTGCCCCAGTGATTTTCATATGTAGGAGAAATGAGCTGTATACATGAATCTCTAACAATATATCGAAACAAACACAAATCTCATGATATTGTATTAAATACCTCCCTATGGAATTATCCTTTCCATAATCATGTTGCCAAAAATTTTATAACTGTCTAGCCTCATGTAAAGGAGTCAAAGAAGTGTCCAAATCCTAGGCTCAAGGCAAAAATCTAACATTATATTGAGCCAAATCTTATTGAAAAAAGGAGTGTCTTAGAAGCACCAAGCAAGGCATTGAGTCCCAAACCCAAAGTAGTGTTTACAACAATGTGTGTGTAAGAAGAGAGTCTCTAGTTGTGAGGTCCAAGTGGATGTGGGAGGTGAAGAGGTTAGCATTGTGGTAAACTCACTATCCCTCAAGGTAACGTTGTTAGGAGCAAGACACTTTGGGGTTTTGGACCTAAGTGACAGTTAAGGTGAGAGCTAGATGCTAGGCTAGTAACCAATAGAGTGTGTAAGCTAGGTACAAGGAGGCTCACACCACAAGGTGTTCGAGTGTGCAAATCACCTTATGTAATATCTTATTTGTTGAAGATATTATATTTCTTTACCATGAGGCTAGGAGTATGAATGTGAATGGGCCAAAGGATCACAAGGTAAAGCTCTCTAAACATCAAGGTGCAGTGCTTAGGTAGGCAATTTACATCAACTTTGAGATTAATAATGCTTTGGAAGGCTATGAGTTTTTGTTTTGAGTTCAACTTTTGAAAGTGCCTCTAGGTAAACTTTCACAAGCACAAATTTGAGTGTTTGAGGTCAAGGAATCATTATGTTTTGAAACAAGCAAGTAGGGAAGCAAAACTTTAGCCTAGTTCTAGCTATTATAAGTGCAAGTCTTATAGCCAAAGCCACAAACAAGCCATGGGAGGAACCTTTGAGTTTGCTTGAGGTAAGATACATGTTTTACTCCTATTTGATGCTCTTCTGGCAAGTAAGAAAAACATCCAAAAGCTTGTGCACAATGTCTAGAACAAGTCTATGATACTACATGCTAGATGTCTCTTATATATTACAACATGAGAAAGCACGATGAAATAAGTTTTAGTCTAACTTGAAGCTTGAAAGTCATGCATCCTCAACTCTATGTAAGAAAGTGGCATTGTTGCAAGCTATGATCATTGTGCATGCTTGCTCATGTAATTGAGCCTTTCTTTTTGTGCGAGCTTCTTATGGTGCTCTACTCATGAAGAACACTAAAGCTTGCCTTAATCCTCGGATGTGGTATGAATCAACTATGCACAAAATGAGTTAGTCACTCTTAAGAAGGTAAAAATTAGTTTTTTCTCTCAAAAAGGCTATATTTTTTGTTTTCTGACTCTTACCTATTCTATTATGTGCAATGTATGTCTATTGCATAAGAGGTTCAAAGTAAAGCTTGAAATAAATGCTCATATGTAAGATGCAATGGTTTTTAATAAATATAATCTAAATTTCCCTTCCTACTGTAGATGAATGGGTTTCGCAAGGCTACCCCTTCTTAAAAGAAGAGCACATCACCACTCAATCCTTCCAAGCCACAATTTCTTCAATTGGTAATGATATAGAGTACTGTTAGGTGAATGATTTCCATCTCTTGATATTGTTAATGTCGAAGAGATGCATAGAGATATGACTAAAGTTTGAAGGAAGTTTCCAAAGAATTTATTTGATAGAGAAGATCAATGGGTCACATTTTTGGATATTGATATCAAAAGAACGTTGAAGTGTATACCTAAACCATTTGTATTCCAAGTTAATTGATGATTTAGTTGGTTGTTATAAGGCATACCAAGGCACCCTAGTATGTAAGAGTAGATTGGGAGGTTTGGACATAGAGTTTGACAATTAGAGAAGATAGTGTTTCCTCATTCAACCATCAAATAATCTAGGTAGGTTTGGAAGAATACACTTGGAATGTGCAAAAATCAAGAAAGATGTATTTGACAGACTTCAAATCCAACTTGTTGCACTTGTCTTGGGAATATGGTGGAACACCTCACATCCAAAGACTCTCAAGTTTACATACAAAGGAGGTTTACTAGACAACTCTAGCACTAGCAACAGTGCATGGGGCTCTTTTAATCAAATGAACTACAGTGGTAACTATCTCAACCCAAAATATATGAGGTAGACTTGCATGACATCATACTACAAACCCTCTCCTAAATGGTCCTATTCATGTGCTCAATAATACCATTCTAAGGTGGGATATAATAAGTGGTCAATTGACATCTAATGCCCTGATCATCCTAGAATTGCTCAAAAGCATATGATACATACTCACTACCATTATTTGTTCATAGGTATTTTAGCCTATGCTTAGACTGGTTCTCAACCAAAGTAACCAAGCGTTGAAAAGTAGCTAAGACATTTGTTTTTTTCCTTATGGGATATGCCTAGACTTTATATGAGCAAACATCAGTGAACGCAACAAAATATTTAGCTCCACCCTAGGAGATTGACATGCATGGGACCATAAACATCAGAGTAAGCAAGAGCCAACGACTCACCTAGGCGCATAGAGCCAGATTTCTTATCAACATTATGAGCTTGCCTGCCATATAAGAAATAATAAGGATCAAAACAAGAATACTCCAAGGGTGGGAGATATTCCAAATGAGTCAAAACTTTCATTACTTTAAGTGATATATGCCCAAGGTGACAATGACACAGAGATACATGAAAAAGCTGAGTGATGACCAACATATGTTTTGTAGATCTGGAAGCGATCAAGGGATAAAGGCTGTTAACTTTTGCATCCCTAGCGAAATGAGGTTGCCATGAGTAATCTTCCAAGAAGAATCACAAAAGAGACATGATAAGAAGCATCATCCAATTGTTCACTTCCACAAATAAGGCTTTTTGTCAAGGTCGGGACATGATGTACATCATGCAAAATAAAAGACACATCCATTGGAAATTGCAAGAAAACGTCACCAATGCCAATGATGTCACATACATGATCATCCCTTGGACAAAATATTAAATGGTACGATAGGTGTAAAATCAATTGCGATGGGTCACATGAAAGAAATCCCTCAAATCAAGTAACCAACATTGAGAGAATGAGGACTGAGCATCAGTCAATTGTGTGGTAGCAAAAGCGAAGAAGCATCCAATATGTAATGTGACTTGTACTCCAATGTATGTCTTTAATTTTGATAGTGGATCTAGTGATGTGCTAATCATTCAATAATTTACCATTATTCAAAAATTTTCCTTTGTCTTTATCATGCTTATCTTGGTGTATCTTATGGAAGTGTGGTAGTATGTGTCCTTATTGCTCGCAATAATGGCATGTAAGTGAAGACTTAGGACATTGAGATTTACTACGAACCGACCCACGAGATCTAGACTTAGACCTATTCTACTATGGGTCTTTACCATGACGGTCATTACTACCTCTAGCATCATACTAGCCTCGAATTGTAAGAGCAATGAGAGGTATGGGCTATATCAACAATCTTCATGTTAACCTCTTTAGGAGTAAAGCTCCGTCTACATTTGAGCATTTCAAGCCACCTCAGCAGCATTAGTGCTTATGGCATTACTGTAATATTTTCACGCAATTAAAAGTTAGTTGATTAGTTTAAAAGTTAGTTAGTCAATTAATAAGTTAGTAAGATTACTAACTAAAGACTAACTAAAGTAAAAACTAACTAATGTTAATAACTAACCATTTTTATTTAATTAAAAATACATGTTAAAAAAAACCAAGAGTCATAATTCGATATTTTTCTTAGATTGACAAGGACCATAGCCACCCTTCACAGAAGTTACAACGTGAATGAGAGTTATGAGCCATATTAATCACTAGTATTAATGTGTATAGTATGGATGGTCCAAAAATATTAGATTTTTGGGCAAAAAACTAGCATATTTTAGATATTATCCTAAAAAGATATGGAGATTTCTAGAACTAGATGCCATTAAAAAAAAAGGCAAGTGATCTTATAGTTAGTTTTGGAGATTTTATAAAAAGAAAAAAAAAAGAGATTGGTGAAATCGCATGCGTCGCAAGTGCAGTTTTCAGGCAGTAGACAACACTTAGAATAGGGAGAAATAGGAGTGATCTGAAAAATTTCTAATTAAGTGTCTTGGAGTTTTACCCCCCTTTTGGAGCCAATGAAACCATTAGATTTATGATTTGAGCATCAGATAATTGATTTTTCCAAGATCCCCTCCACTAAGAGCTCTTTTTGTCAGCCAAGCAGGCCCTCTTCTCTAATTCACTATAAATATGAGGCATGGGAAGGCACAAGAAAGCACAGAGAGAGAGAGAGAGAGAGAGAGAGAGAGAGAGAGAGAGAGAGAGAGAGAGAGAGAGAGAGAGAGAGAGAGAGAGAGAGAGAGAGAGAGAGAGAGAGAGAGAGAGAGAGAGAGAGAGAGAGAGAGAGAGAGAGCTCAATTCCCCCTATCCCGGTCTTCGACTAAGCCATCTTCTCTTACGTTCTTCCATCTCAAAATCCATTCCTTCCTTATCTCTCGAATCTACTTGCGTACGATGACCCCCAAAACGAAGAATATCGCGTGCAAATGGCAATCCTACAACCAACAATGAAGCTTTGGGCCTGTCAATCTAATTGCGGTATCGGTCGTAAGTAATGTATTTCCAAATTGATAGATGCTTACCTTGATTCTTGTATGAGATACGTTAGGCCCTATACTATGATGCACGAGTATAGGTCATTGACAATGATAAATTTCATCTCACATATTCGAAAGGATGGAGCTTGCAAAGTGGATGTATCAAGGGAAGTAATTGCACCTAGTTGCATATGACTTTTTTGTTGATAGAGCAATCACAAGGAAGAATCGGTTAGGGGTTATGCATGGCATAATAGTAAAAATAATGACATTAAAAATTGTGCATACAAGTGTTAAGTAGACTTTGCATAGAATCGCTCTTTGATCCCAAGGGGGAGAGCGAATATGAGATGGAATTGTTATCGCGTCTATTCTTGTATTGTTTGGGAAAGATATAATTGGTTTTTGTTGGTTGATCAAACAACTCCCTAAATGCTTGAACATTCAACTAATTGTTGGATTGTGGTTTGGATGATTACTTCAAGTGCTTGTGATTGATGGTAAATTCATGGCGGGGGTCTATGATGACAAATTTTCATAGGAAATAAATGAATGTTTTCTTGGAAGATGATATTGGGATGATTGCCTTAAGGAAGGATATTTTACACAGGTGGATCATCTCCAAGGTCACGCCACATTTCAATCCGAGAGGGTACTAAATTCATGGACCGAAGGTGGAGTGGTGAAAAGGCCATCCACGGAAATTGTATCTCACTCCTAGATCGCTTGGGGCCAGTGGAGCTCTAGACACCCCTTGTCGAGTCACGGACGGAGTTGGAGACTGCTGTGAGCCCAACGTTAATGGTGTTGGAAGATCCTATTCTAGATAATGGATGAACATTATGGTGCCATGTGATTTGGACTGGGTATTTGTGTTGGACAGAAGGGATACATAATTTCTCCTGTATGGGCAGGAGGCAAAGATTAAGTTGAAGATAAGTTAAGGAACTTGTTTGAAGTTATTTGTCACATTGCTATGTATTCGTGTCTGTGCCATAAATTATGCAAATGAACACTGTTCCCGAAAAGGCCTAATTAAGGAAGTTGATTTTAAATGTCACACATAAATGTGATATGACCTAATTAGAAAACTAAAGCTATCAAAGGAAGCGGGTGGGAAGAACTCCGCAACGGGACTACCTTGTCCTACGACAGTGTAGTCCTAGAGAACTGGGAAGCTTCTCACAAGGTATTACATACATTCAATCTTTAGGTATTGTTAGGTTAGAACCCCGATTCATGCCGTTTTAGGGGACTGGAACACGACTATACCCTATGGGCAAAAAGGTCGAGTAGCGCATCCCTCTCATTTCCCATGCTCTTTGAGTCAAGTGCAGTATGGGTCAACTTCAACTTGGATATCTTTGTGTAAAGTAGGATGTCTAAGATCCGAAGCTAGAACGTTGTCAAGAGACCTTGACCACCAAGAATCCAGATTTTAGGTTGATCCTAGTGGGTTTCGACTGTGGACGTTTCGACGAACTTGGGAAACCTTAGGCGACAAACCCCATGACATTCCATGGGAGTGCTGGGTGGCGTTGCTTAGACTCGTCTCTCGATGGACCGCTAAAAATGTGCCTGGACGGTTGATAGGTGGACACGTTATAGTTGGTATCAGAGCAAAAAATTTGTAATGTGATTGATTAATGTATGGTTTGTAGGCATATCCTAAACAGAATAACCTAAGTGGTATGGCTTGATTGTCAGGCACCTTTTGCACCCATGAATGCTGACATGCAAGAGAAGAAATTCCTTCTCAAGCAAATTAAGGCATCCAAGTTTGATGGAGAAGGGATAGACATCGCAACAGAGGCAGAGATATGGATTGAGTCAATGGATGATTATTTGTCTGCTTCGAGAACTGCCTCCACAAATCAAGCAATGATAGCCAAACTTAAGGTAGTTGGCGAGGCTCCAATATGGTGGAAGCAATGGTGCAAAGATCAATGTATTTCTGGAGCTGCTGTCACTTGGGTTCAAGTGAAAGATGCTGTACGCGGATGATACCTTCCGCCAACCTACCAAACCTTGAGGATGAATGACATCTTCAAGCTCAAGCAATTAGAATTAACCTTGGAAGCCTACTACTCAAAGTTTGTAACCCTACTAAAATACGCACCACCTATGGATATTGCATAGCAAGTATCCAGGTTTTACCATGGCCTAAATACTCCTTTGAATCACTGTCTTGAAGCAATGCCTCCAACACACTTGCAAGATGCGTTACTTCGACCAAAGCAAATTGTCCAAGAACTTAATTCGAACAATTGTGACAAAGAGGATTCCCGAGATCAAGGCAAGAGATGCCATACATACGGAGAGATAGGGCACATCGGTAGGAGATGTCCCTACCGCCAATGCTTCCATTGCAATGAGCTAGGACATGTCCAAGCAGACTACCCTGAATTAAGTCGAGAAGACATTGAGCTTCCAAGGAAACAATGCTACATAGGAGCAATCTATGGATATATAGAGGAATTAGATGAAGACGAAGACCTAGAGCCTACTACACCTCTTCAGGATGATTAGAAATTCTAGAAGTTCGATCGACATGTAACCCGACTTGTATTGGAATAAACTTTACTGTTGTAACCACAGTTAACCCGAGTAATATGAGTTGTATCTATTTAGTGTCTTGGCAAGTGTCTTGGGGTTTTACCCCCCTTTTGGAGCCAATGGAACCATCAGATCTATGATTTGAGCATCAGATCAGTGATTTTTCAAAGATCCCCTCCACCAAGAGCTCTTTTTGTCAGGTCCTCTTCTCTAATTCACTATAAATATGAGGCATGGGGAGACACAAGAAAGCACAAGGAGACCCTGAGAGGCAAAGAGAGAGAGAGAGAGAGAGAGAGAGAGAGAGAGAGAGAGAGAGAGAGAGAGAGAGAGAGAGAGAGAGAGAGAGAGAGAGAGAGAGAGAGAGAGAGAGAGAGAGAGAGAGAGAGAGAGAGGTTACCTCGAGAGACTCTAAGGGTGAGAGTTAGCTCGATTCCCTCTATCTTGGTCTTCGACTATGCCATCTTCTCTTACATTCTTCCATCACAAAATCCATTCCTTCCTTATCTGTCGAACCCACTTGCGGATGATGGGCCCCAAGCAAAGAATGTCGCGTGCGGATGGCAATCCTACAACGAACAACGAAGCTTCGGGCGAAGGCATCACTGTCAATCAAACTACGGTGCCGGTTGTAAGTAATGTATTTCCAAATTGATATATGATTACTTTGATTCTCGTATGAGATACGTTAGGCCCCATACTATGATGCACGAGTATAGGTCATCGAAAATGATAAATTTTATGTCACATATTCGAAAGATGGAGCTTGCAAAGTGCATGTATCAAGGGAAGTTAATTGCACCTAGTTGCATATGGCTTATTTTGTTGATAGAGCAATTACAAGGAAGAATCGGTTAGGGATTATTTATGGCATAATAGTAAAAATAATGACATTAAAAATTGTGCATACAAGTGTTAAGTAAACTTTGCATAGAATCGCTCTTTGATCCCAAGGGGGAGAGCAAATATACGATGGAATTGTTATCGTGTCTATTCTTGAATTATTTGGGAAAGATACAATTGGTTTTTGTTGGTTGATCAAATAACTCCGTAAATGCTTGTACATTCAACTGATTGTTGGATTGTGGTTTGGATGATTACTTTAAGTGCTTGTGATTGATGGTAAATTCATGGTGGGGGTCTCTGATGACAAATTTCCATAGGATATAAAGGAATGTTTTCTTGGAAGATGATATTGGCCTGATTGCCTTGATTGTGCTTGATTCCTAATTGGATTAATTAAGAAAGGATATTTTATGTAGGTGGATCATCTCCAAGCTTACGCCGGGCATTGCTTGATTCATGGGCTGAAGGTCGAGTGGTGAAAAGGCCATCCGCGGAAATTGTATCTTGCTCCTAGATCTCTTGGGGTCAGTGGAGGTTTGGACACCCCTTTTCGAGTCCAGAATGGAGCTAGAGACTGCCGTGAGCTGAACATCAGTGGCGTTGGAAGATCCTATTTTAGATAATGGATGGAAATTATGGTGCCATGTGATTCGGACCGGGTACTTCTATTGGATAGAAGGGATACATAATTTCTCATATATAGGCAGGAGGCAAAAATTGTTAGAATATCAAGCTCGTTCATGTGTGTTTGACCGACATGAGCTGGACATAGCTAGTCTGGCTAGATCAGTTAGGTATATTAAATAAGTCGGTTCTACTTCTTGTGTGAATGGTCTTTATGACCTTAGGTTGTATATGCACTATGAGTGTGCTAAATCAATAATGAGAAGAATAGAGAGAGGAAGCATGTTGCTTCACTCCGTGTTGCTCTCTTCCCTGCCTCCATGAAATCTAACATGGTATTAGAGCCATGAATGGGCTCACTGGTGGAATGCACTCAAGAAGAAGACTTGAAGAGTGACCTGAAGAGCTGGAAAAGGAAGAGGACTGACAGTCATTTTCATCAATGGTCACACAGAGGTATGTACTGTGAAGCATTGGATTCCTATTGCTTGAAGGAGGAGTTGTAGCTTGCTGAGGAGTCTTCCAAGGCTTGATTGAGTATTAGTGTGGGCCCTATCATGATCATTATCATCAAATGGTGCTGCTGTACACTCCTGACAGACCTGCGTGTTTGCGCCTGATGAAGGCACGACTCCTGTGAAGTAAAATTGACATGAGCACTATACAAGAAGTAATCGAATGCTTGTGAGCATACATTGGAAGGTAGTTCAAGGTTACAAGAAGCCATTGCTTGTGTTGGAGCTCTGTTATGAGCTAAAATCAGAGTACACAGACCTGGGACAGAAGGTTGAACTGCTGTGTACAGAGTATATACAACATATGCAACACTTTGGAAGAGCCTTGAAGCTCTCTGACATGCTTTATGGACCTCATTGGAGCCTAGGAGCACTCTGGAAGACATATGTATCAGTTCTCATGCCTTTGAGCTGAAATTCCTTGAAGAAAATACTCAGATCTGGAAGTGTAAACAGGCTGGAAACCTGTCTCAAAATAGTGGGTAGCAAGCATTAGCTTTCATTGAAGCATTACTTGACACTTGGCTAGGATTTATCATATGTATGACATGGGATATGCATGCTTGAGGTTTATGGATTGGGTTGAGCATCAAGGGATCATGGAAGTTGAAGTCTAAGGCTGGTGATTACTGCAGTGACATTGTCTCAGTGGTTGCAAGCAGTAAATGCAATCTATGAATTGGATTCATGAAGACAGGATGCCTATAGTTACCCGAATGCTCATGTATTGAACCTAACACTTCAAAGTGAATGTCTAACATGATTTGAGGCTATTTTGGAGCTGGATTGACTTTGGTTTACTGAGAAGTTGCTAATTGCAATTTGTAAGCAAAAGGCTCGATACTTATACCTGCTATCTATGCACTGATTTGTGCCCCATTGGTTATGCTCGGATTGCTACATGTACTAGCACATGTCTATGAAGGTTTGGGACATGTATGACATGTATATCACTCAGTTTTGGGCTTGAAATCACTGCTGGTCATTCACAGAATTACAGTTTTCAGATTGCATATATGTACCCTGGCAGTGAGGTTGTAGGAGTTCAAACCGAAGTGAATACATAGTATTTGCACTAACTGCTTTACTCACAGGTTAAGCCACTTGGTGTGAGTTGTTTTGGACTGTTAGTGGGCTGAAATACCCTGGTTTTTTTACTGCAATTAATTGCAGAAAACTATCATAAACAGTTCCGGGCTGAAGCTGAACTGTTAAGAAGATCTTGGTTTGCAGGTAGTCAGGCAAGGTCTACAACATGGCAAATGCTGATAGAACTGATAATGTAACCCAGATTGTGGGAGAAAAGCTTGATAGCAACAATTATGCAATATGGAAGTTCCGCATGGAGAAATTTCTGATAGGCAAAGGATATTGGGACTTAGTGATAGGTGTTGAGGCTGAACCTGAAGTTCCAGAAAGGAATCCTACAGCTGATCAAAGATGAGCGCATCGAGCTTGGACGGAAAGAGCTCATATGGTTTTACATTGGTTGTCATTATGTATCTCGGATGCTATGGTGATGCAGATCATGAACTGTAAATCCCCAGCAGATGCATGGAATATATTGGTCAAATACTATAGCACAACTACAAGTGCAAGGAAGATACAACTGAAGCAGAAATTCAATAACATGGAGAGGAAGAACAGATCCATACAAGATTATGTCACAGAGGTTAAGACCATAGTAGATCAGCTGGCATCTGTTGGTTCATAGGTTGAAGATGAGGACATGGTTGCAGTGACCTTAAATGGCTTGGGTCCGGAGTACAAATCTTTTGACACTTCAGTATCTGTGCGAGCTAAGATGCCTGACTTTAATGAGCTGGTTGCATTATTGATTCATGAAGAGGTGAAGCTTGGCTCAGCTACAGGGTCAAGCAGCTCAAAGAATAAGGATGCAGTTTTTTACTCGAATCAGCATGGTCGTGGTAGCCGTGGTAGAGGCTATGGATCTGGCAGGGGAGGCCAGCAGAATGCATCCTATAGTAATAGCAATCAGCAGTCATCAAATGCAAGAGGTGGTGGAAACTTTTGAGGCAGGGGGAGATCTAACTCTCGTGGCAGAGGCTCATGGCAGCAGCAACGTCAGTCAGACAATCCAAATAAAGATAAGGATTGTCATTACTGCAGAAAGTATGGGCATATTGTAAAGGACTGCTGGAAGAAGTAGGGAAACCAGAAGGGCAAGCAGCATGGACATTATGCTACGTCCAGTCAGGCAGATGACTCTGGTGATAGACTGTTTGCCATGCAGTATGTCAAAGATAAGGCTGCTGAAAAATCATCTGATGATGCAGTGTGGTACATTGACTCGGGGGCGTCGAATCACATGACCCCTCACAGTGATTGGTTCACGGATATGGTGGCTGAAAAGCATGGCTATGTATGCACAGGTGATGACATGCAGCATAGGATTGAGCATAAAGGCAAAGTGCCTCTTGTGGTCCATAATGGCAGAAAGAAAAATTTGCATGATGTATTGCATGTCCCTTCAATTACGAAGAACTTGTTATCTGTTCAGAGCAGAACTTGCAAGTTAGATTCAATAAGCATGGCTGCTTTATTGAAGAGTTTGGGAATGGCTGCAAGTTGATAGCTCGTGGTCACAGGAATGGCAGAATGTTTACTCTTGATGCTTCTTTGCCAGAGTTGAATTCAACTATGTTTGCCCATGGTTCTGGCACCGTTAGGGATTTGGAAATATGGCACAAGAGAGTGGGGCATGTCAATTTGCAAAGGCTGCAAATTATGCAAAAAAAACAGCTGGTTACAGGTTTACCAAAGTTCCAATATTCAGATATTGGTCATGTATGCGAGGCTTGCCAGTTCGGTAAGCAATCATGATTGCCATTTGTCAGGCATGTACGACAGAGTACACGTCCATTGCAGTTAGTGCATTCTGATGTTTGGGGGCTAGCTCATAATGTATCTATGGGAGGTTCCAGATATTAAGTATCCTTCATTGACGACTACAGCCGATATACCTGGCTTTACATATTGAAAATAAAAGATGAAGTCTTTGCTATTTTTCAGCAATTTAAAGCACAGGTTGAGAAGGAGTTTGAATGCTATATCTCTTGCTTGAGATCTGATAGTGGTGGGGAGTATGTATCAAATGAATTTGATGATTTCTTGGCTGAAAATGGCATTCGTAGGCAGCTCACCTGCAGCTACACTCCGTAGCAAAACGGAGTAGCTAAAAGGAAGAATAGGGTTCTCATGGAAGCTGCTAGGGCTATGATGAATGAAAAGCATATGCCACTTTACTATTGGGCAGAGGCTGTTATGACAGCCGTATACATTTTGAATAGGACTCCCACTACAGGTATTCATGAGATGACATTGTTTGAGAAGTTGTATGGCTATAAGCTGGATGTAAGTCACATGAAAGTCTTTGGCTGTCTTGCTTATGTGCATATTCCAGATGAGAAAAGGAAGAAGTTGGATCCCAAAGCACATAAGTGTGTTTTCATTGGATATTCGCAGGAGAAGAAGGCATACAAATGCTATGATCCCTCTACCAGGGAGACTTTGGTAAGTAGGGATGTTATCTTTGATGAGATGGGTTCTTGGTATGTATCACCAGTTGCAGTGCCAGCGGATATGCCTTCCACTCATGCCTCTACAATTGATTTACAACAGAGCACTGTTATGACAGGACCTTGTAGTCAGACAGTATCCCCATGGACAGGGAGATTGAGGAGCTCGCCGTCCACTGACACCAGTATGTCAATGAGGGGGAGACATGATGTCTTGGACAGCAAAGGAAAAGAAAAAGTTATTGAGGATGCATCTGGTATGATGACACCTGGCAGAATGACTTCTGGCTATGAGTCTGGTGATACTTTAGACATCGAACTTGGTATTCCGACTGTCTATATGCCTGGCACAAGGCAGAGTAGGTATATTCCGCCTCATGAGAGAGGGGAATCGAGTAGTGCACCACAGCTTAGACGCTCGCAGAGGGTCAGATACCCTGTTGACAGGTTGACATACAGTGGCTACTCTGCAAAGCATTATGCGTACATGACAAAAGTGATGGAGGTCAAAGAACCAAGTACATATGCTGAAGCAGTGAAAAATAAATTGATGTGTAGCCATGGATGAAGAAATGAATGCCTTCGCTGAAAATAAAACATGGGATTTAGTACCACTGCCTGAAGGGAAAAAGACCATTGGCTGCAAATGGGTCTACAAAATTAAATGCAAGTCAGATGGCAGTGTGGAGAGATACAAAGCCAGGCTGGTCGCAAAGGGGTATGCCCAACAGTATGGACTTGATTATGAGGAAACATTCAGCCCTATTGCCAAGATGGCAACCATACGCATTGCCTTGGCTGCCGCTAATGGCTGGAAATTGCAGCAGATGGACGTTAAGAATGCATTTCTTAACAGTGACCTAGTAGAGGATGTCAATATGGTTCAACCGGAAGGGTATGTTCACCCTGATTTTCAGCATTATGTATGCAAGCTGAAAAAGGCATTGTACGGGCTGAAATAGGCTCCGAGAGCTTGGAATGCTACGATCAGTAACTACTTGCAGAGATTGGGTTTTGCCGTTGGCAGGGCTGATCATATCCTATTTACAAAGAAGACTGACAGTGGTTTAGTAGTGCTGGTCATATATGTTGATGATTTGATAATCACTGGTGATGATGACTTGGCCATACAGCATGTAATGAAGATGCTGAAATCTGAATTTGACATGAAAGACCAGGGAGAACTGAAGTATTTCTTAGGCATTGAGGTAATTCCAGCTGACAATGGGTTATGGCTGATGCAGAAGCACTATGCCATAGAGATGCTGAAGAAGTATGGCATGGTTGAATGCAAACCGTTGGATACACCTCTTGATCAGAATGTCAAGCTAGACATGAACACTGGGGCTGAAGTAGAGGATGTGACTATGTACAGGCAGATGGTTGGCAGTTTGATTTACTTGACCATTACTAGGCCTGACTTGAGCTACGCTGTAGGGCTCATAAGCCAGTTTATGCAGAAGCCTAGAAAGCTGTACTTGGATGCAGTTAGACGCATTATGAGATATATTAAGTCCATTGTAGAGTATGGGCTGTTCTATGTCAGAGATAAGCCCTTGATATTGACTGGATACACGGATGCAGATTGGGCAGGTTGCTCATATGATCGTAGATCTACGAGTGGATATGCATTTGGATTTGGTAGCGGCATGATTAGCTGGAGTAGCAAGAAGCAGCCTACGGTTGCTTTGTCGAGTACTGAGGCAGAGTATAGGGGTGCTGCATTGGCAGCATGCGAAATTTCATGGCTGCTCAAGCTTATGGCTGATTTGGACATACAGGTAGATGTTCCAATGAAGTTACTATGTGATAATCTGAGTAGTGTACTCCTGTCTATGAATCCAGTCTATCATGCCAGGACGAAACACATAGAGGTACACTACCATTTCATCAGAGAGATGGTTCTTGCAGGACGAGTTGATCTTATGCATGTGAAGACTGATGAACATGTAGCAGATATCTTTACCAAGTCCTTGGGTAAAGATAAGTTCTGTGGTTTTAGACAGCTGCTTGGAGTACATATGCTGTCTTGAGCTTGAGGGGGAGTGTTAGAATATCAAGCTCGTTCATGTGTGTTTGACCTGACACAGCTAGTCTGGCTAGATCAGTTAGGTATATTAAATAAGTCGGTTCTACTTCTTGTGTGAATGGTCTTTATGACCTTAGGTTGTATATGCACTATGAGTGTGCTAAATCAATAATGAGAAGAATAGAGAGAGGAAGCATGTTGCTTCACTCCGTGTTGCTCTCTTCCCTACCTCCATGAAATCTAACAAAAATTAACTTGAAGATAAGTTAAGGAACTTGTTTGAACTTGTTTGTCAAATTGCTCTATATTCGTATTTGTGCCATAAATTATGCGAACGAACCCCATTCCCTAAAAGGCCTAATTAAGGAAGCCAATTTTGAATGTCATACATAAATGTGATAGGATGTAATTAGAAAACTAAAGCTATCAAGGGAAGTGGGCGGGCAGAACCCTGATGGGTTTGTCCTATGGCAGGGTGGTCACAGAGAACTGGGAGGCTTCTCACAAGGTTTTACCAACATTCGACCTTTAGGTATTGTCAGGTTAGAACCCCAATTCATGGCATTTTAGGGGACTGGAATGGGACTATGCGCTACGGGCAGAAAGGTCAAGTAGCACATCCCTCTCATTTCCCATTCTCTATGAGCTAAGTGCGGTATGGGTAAGCTTCGACTTCGGTATCTCTAGGTAAAGTAGGATCTCTAGGACCCGATACTAGAATGCTAGGTCAGGAGACCTTGACCACCACGACCTAGATTTCAGGTCGATCCTAGTGACCCTAGATTTCAGGTCAATCCTAGTGGGTTTGCGACCGTGGACATTTTGTTGTGAGGCGGACTCGGGAAACCCTAGGTGACAAACCTCGTGACATTCCATGGGAGTGTTGGATGGCGTTGCTGAGACTCATCTCTCAATGGAATGCTAAAAACATGCATGGACAAGTCGATAGGCGAACACGTTACAGTTGGTATGAGAGCAAAAACTTCGTAATGTGATTAATTAATATATCATTGGTAGGCATATCCTAAATAGAATAATCTAAGTGGTATGACTTGATTGTCAGGCACCTTTTGCACGCATGAATGTTGGCATGCAAGAGAAGAAATTGCTTCTTTAGCAAATTAAGGCACCCGAGTTTCATGGGGAAGGGATTGACGTCACAGTAGAGGCGGAGATATGGATTGAGTTAATGGATGATTATTTATCTGCTTCGGGAACTGCCTCCACAAAGCAAGCAACGATAGCCAAACTTAAGCTAGTTGGCGAGGCTCCGATATGGTGGAAGCAATGGTGCAAAGATCAAGGTATTTTTGGAGCCGGTGTCACTTGGGTTCAGCTGAAAGATATTTTACGCGGACAATACCCTCTGCCAACCTACAAGACCTTGAGGATGAATGAATTCTTCAAGCTGAAGCAATTGGAATTAAACTTGGAAGCCTACTACTCGAAGTCTGTAACCCTACTAAAATATGCGCCACCTATGGATATTGCACAGTAAGTATCCAAGTTTTGCCATGGCCTAAACACTCCTCTGTGCCACCGTCTTGAAGCAATGCATCCAATAGACTTGCAAGATGCGTTACTTCGACCAAAGCCAATCGTCCAAGAACTTAATTCGGACAACTGTGACAAAGAGGATTCCCGAGATCAGGGCAAGAGATGCCAATAGGGCACATCCTAGGAGATGTCCCTACCACCAATGCTTCCATTACAATGAATGAGTGATGGGTCTTACCCCATAGGTTCCAGAATGAAACCCCCAATTCCTCTCGAGATGAGGACATCTCGATTTCTCTAAAGGGAGGAGGATGTAATATTTCTATGCAATTAAAAGTTAGTTGGTTAGTTTAAAAGTTAGTTAGTCAATTAATAAGTTAGTAAGATTACTAACTAAAGACTAACTAAAGTAAAAACTAACTAACATTAATAATTAAAGATTTTTATTTAATTAAAAATATATGTTAAAAAAAGCGAATCATAATTCGATATTTTTCTCGGATTGACAAGGATTGTAGCCACCCTTCATGGAACTTACAATGTGAACGAGAGTTACGAGCCATATTAATCACTAGTATTAATGTGTATAGTAAGGATGGTCCAAAAATATTAGATTTTTGGCAAAAATGTAGCATATTTTAGATATTATCCTAAAAAGATATGGAGATTTCTAGAAGTGGATGTCATTTAAAAAAAAAGACAAGTTATGTTTTAGTTAGTTTTGGAGATTTTGTAAAAAGAAAAAAAAAGAGAGATTGGTGAAGTCACGTGTACCGCGATCAGAATTTTTAGGCAGTAGACAACACTTCGATCAGGGAGAAAAAGGAGTGATCTAAAAGATTTCTAATGAAGTGTCTGGAGTTTTACCCCCCTTTTGGAGCCAATGGAACCATTAGATTTATGATTTGAGCATTAGATCACTGATTTTTCCAACATCCCCTCCACCAAGAGCTCTTTTTCTCAACCATAGGTCCTCTTCTCTAATCCACTATAAATATGAGGCATGGGGAGGCACAAGAAAGCACAAGGAGTCCTTTTGAGAGAGAGAGAGAGAGAGAGAGAGAGAGAGGGAGAGAGGGAGGGAGGGAGGGAGGGAGGGAGAGGGTTTACCCCGAGAGACTGTAAGGGTGAGAGTTAGCTCAATTCCCCCTATGTTGGTCTTCGATAAGCCATCTTCTCTTACGTTCTTCCATCACAAAATCCATTCCTTCCTTATCTGTCGAATCTACTTGCAGATGATGGCCCCCAAGCAAAGAATGCCGTGTGCGGATGCCAATCCTACAACGAAGAATGAAACTTCGGGCAAAGGCATCATTATCAATCCAACTACGGTACTGGTCATAAGTAATGTATTTCCAAATTGATAGATGATTACTTCGATTCTCGTATGAGATACGTTAGGCCCCATACTATGATGCACGAGTATAGGTCATCGAAAATGATAAATTTCATGTCACATATTTGAAAGATGGAGCTTGCAAAGTGCATTTATCAAGGGAAGTTAATTGCACCTAGTTACATATGGCTTATTCATTGATAGAGCAATTACAAGGACGAATCGGTTAGGGGTTATGCATGGCATAATAGTAAAAAGAATGACATTAAAAATTGTGCATACAAGTGTTAAGTGAAATTTGCATAGAATTGCTCTTTGATCCCAAGGGGGAGAGCGAATATGCGATGGAATTGTTATCACGTCTATTCTTGTATTGTTTGGGAAAGATACAATTGGTTTTTGTTGGTTGATCGAACAACTCCCTAAATACTTGTACATTCAACTCATTGTTGGATTGTGGTTTGGATGATTACTCTAAGTGCTTGTGATTGATGGTAAATTCATGGCGGGGGTCTATGATGACAAATTTCCATAGAAATAAAGGAATGTTTTCTTGGAAGATGATATTGGACTGATTGTTTTGATTGTACTTGATTCTTAATTGGATTAATTAAGAAATGATATTTTATGCGGGTGGATCATCTCTAAGGTCACGTTGCATTTCAACCCGAGAGGAAACTGCTCGATTCACGGGCCAAAGGTCGAGTGGTGAAAAGGCCATCCACGAAAATTGTGTCTCACTCCTAGATCGCTTGGGATCAGTGGGGCTGTGGACACCCCTTGCCGAGTTCAAGAGAGACCGAGCTGGAGACTTCCGTGAGTCCAACATTGGTGGAATTGAAAGATCCTATTCTAGATAATGGATGGAAATTATGGTGTCATGTGATTTGAACCACGTACTTTTGTTGGACAGAAATGATACATAATTCCTCCTTTATGGGCAAGAGGCAAATATTAAGTTGAAGATAAGTTAAGATACTTGTTTAAACTTGTTTGTCAAATTGCTCTGTATTCATATCTGTGCCATAAATTACATGCACCAACCTTGTTCCCTACAAGGCCTAATTAAGGAAGATGATTTTGAATGTCATACATAAATGTGATAGGACCTAATTAGAAAACTAAAGCTATAAAGGGAAGGGGGTGGGCAGAACCCCGACGGGGCTGTCCTACGGCAAGGTGGTCCTAAAGAATTAGGAGGCTTATCACAAGGTTTTACCAACATTTGATCTTTAGGTATTGTTAGGTTAGAACCCCGATTCATGCCATTTTAGGGGACGGGAATGGGAGTATGCCCTACGGGCAGAAAGTTCAAGCATCACATCCCTCTCATTTCCCATTCTCTTTGAACCAAGTGCGATATGGGTTAGCTTTGGCTTGGGTATCTTTGCGTAAAGTAGGATGCCAACGACTCGACGTTAGAATGCTGTCAGGAGACCTTGACCACCAGGAACCTAGATTTCAGGTAGACTCTAGTGGGTTCGGCTGTGGATGCTCTGTTGCGAGGCGGAAAACCCCATGACATTCCATGGGAGTGCTGCGTGGCATCGCTTAGACTCGTCTCTCGATGGACAGCTAAAAACATGCCTGGACAACCGATAGGCGGACACGTTTTAGTTACAAAATGTGTCCCATGACTTAGGGAGAGTGACAAGCAAGAACATGGACCTAATAGTGTCATCAAATAGAATCTTCTATAATATAGGATGGATACAAACATAATGGAACTCATTCAAATGAGTAGACATAGAAGTTCCTTCCTTCATACAAAGGTCCACAAGCTTCTTGAGCTAGTACAACTATGAAGTCAAGCTCATAAATATCACATATCTTTTTTCAGAATTGCCACACACCACCAGTAATCTCAATGACATTAAAATATACTTGCTCAGACAAAGACAAAATTCTGCCATATTCCCAAAGACAAGCACAATAAGTTGGGTCTAAAGTTTGTCAAATGCATCTTTCTTGGATTTTATGCGATCCATGCAAAGCATGTAACTATCATGCATAGAGATATGCAACTAGCTAGGAGAATTAGAGGGTGTAGGAGTAAAAGTCCCTAGTTTTGTAAATCCTTTGCAATCGAGCTAGATTTCTAATTCATTTTGTGGAGCAATCCATCTACACATAAATGAAATTGAGTTTTATATATCAGTGCATCTACTTTCATACTTCTTTTAGGAAGTGTTTAGTGGTTTATATGTTTTCACTTACACCAATCGCACGTTTTCAACATTGCCGTACCATCGCCATGATGGATCTTGTGTACTCTCATCTGTGTGCTATCCACATTCCCAATAGACAAAATAAGCTTGTTTGTATGCTGTTAGAGGAGATGCATTTAAAAAAAAGATACTACGGTGCATGAACAAGCTAAATGGCGGTAACAACCCTTTCTAACCTCTATAATGGGATTACAATGCCAAACTTCAACATTGATGGTGAATTTCTAGTTGGGTGCATATCTTGCCCTAAATTCATACACTAATTAGATGTTACAAAATCCATAACTACAGTTTATTGGATAATGTCACGCATTTGTAGTTATGTACATAAGTTGAATAAAAACAACAACGAGACACCATATTTGCAAATAGAAGTCATGTAAAAAGAGGAAAGTATATTAAGATTACAAGTTATTTTACATTGAATAGTTTCTTAGTGAATGCATCACTTTAGAGCCATGACAAGGGTACAAAGGCAATCATACAAGGGTAGTCATTGCTATGAAGAGACAACTTCTTTATGGCTTCAGTTACTTGTTTGTAGCATCTTGTTGTGCTATCTACAATTGCCCTTGCACCATGCTAGCAACAATCTCCACTTTTGGAGTCTCATGAGCACTCACCAAAGCCACTGAGTTGATGATTATCCATGTAAATGCATGCCAAAAATGTATCTCATCAACTCTTTCTAGGATTATCTTGTTGGCATTTGGGGTGACATTGGAAACACATAGCACAAGAGTGCTTTGAGAATTATGAGCTAGGGGTTGGGGGTTGTAAGCCACACATGCCTAGCTACCTATATTTACCTTGTACTTAGCTACCTAAAAATATGCCACACATGCTTTGAGATTGTGAAGTCTCTCATATATGTTCCTTGGTTTATGTAGACATTGTCTTTGCATCACTGATACTATGGGCTGATTTTTCTTTGATTTTTGGTTACATGATACTTTCTCTTGTCAAACAGGTTGTCAGTTATGGATGCATGCTTTATTATGAATAGAGCTTCATTATTCATGAGCAGTGAGTTGGTTGTAGCTTGGTAGATCTCTTTGTTGCTTGGAGATCTCTTAGGCACAATTAGCTTAGGTACTTCGTTATCCCTTGGTTCAAGATGCATTTATGTATCTGGCACTTTTTTGGTTTTTTGTCAGTATTTGGTACTTGGAGTCGTATTCTCTTCATCGGTCATTGTTAGTTACATTGTAAGTTTGTTTGTTATCCAAACTTTCCTAGCAGTGGTAGCATTTTGTTTTAGACATTTTCCTATAGTTGTGTGGTTTTAGGGGACTAGGGTGAGACTTTGCCTTATGGGTAGAGGGGTTGATGCATTAGCCCCCCCTCATTTCTCAATCTCTTTGAATCAAGTGTGACACAACTTTGCTTTGGTTGAAGTTGATTTGCACAAGCAACTATCCATGACTGATGCTAGACTTCGATACTAGAGAAATAGTTAGGTGATCGTAATATGGTTTAGAAACCTTATTCTCAAGTAGATCCTCATGTGGGTATAGAGTAGAGCTTCCCTTATGAGGTAAACTTGAGCAATCCCAAGCGGAAAAGTTCATGATATTTGAAGCAAATTTTAGATGGTGTCATCGTATCTTTGTCTTTGATGGGCTATCGAAATCATGTGGTCAAAGATGCATTAGATAGGCATGTTACATAGAGATTCTATTGATTTAATGTGCTAAAGTGAGATTTGTGAAAGATTTCAACACTTTTAGGTCCAAAGAGATTAGGAAATTTTAATTGAGGATATGTATAATTTCATGTTATGTAAATAATAACAAGGCCAAAGGGTTATGTAGCATGAATTTGCATGTGAAGGCCTTAGTGAAAAATAGAAAGTTGCCAAATGTCAAGTTTGGGTTAGTTTTGGGCTGCACACAAAGTCTCTTCCATGTTGGGTTCTTTTCTCCCATCCAAGATTTGAGAGTGGAAAATTTAGTGGTTTGTGAGAGAGTAGTTAAGCCATCAATGACAACAAAGAGACCCTATTTATAGCACTTTCTTTGTTTGGAACAATAGGACAATAGTTGTGCAAGCATCTCTCTTATAAAAAAGTTGGAGAATTTTCTCTAATTTGCTAGTATAACTCTGAAGTTCTACAAAAATTAGGGTTTCCCAACTATCTTGGGACATATGCCTTCAAATCCTTATCATGCAATATAGGGATCTTGCTAGAGATCCAAGAGATAACAATAGATCTAAAGAAGATTGGCCATCTAGAGGTAAAGTGGCTTGCATGCAAGAGTAGAATACCTGGTTTGTGTCCAAATGTGCTTGAAATTAAGGGAAAATTTGGGAATAATTGTTAGGGGTTTGAAATTATAGAATTTTCTCTATCATATTTCTGTCTTATCTAGACTTGATGCATGTACAATTTGTTGAAGAAAATTGGATTTTTGAGCGTCAAATTCAAACCTCATTATGGTATGGTTGTTGATTTCCTGATCTCATATGTAACCAACAAAGATAAGAGTTTTCATGGGAGCATTGGAATGTATGAATTTGCGATTGAGGAAGGTCACTGATGGAAATTTGGTTAGTGGATAGTTGGAATGATTGGGTTGCAATAGTAAAGGGGCGATTTGGGGCTTGATTTGGTCGTTTGAGACTTACATCAAGTGTTCAAGATCCAATGTGCATCCACATGTGCTTGCAATCTAGGTGCAATTTGGGGATTGATGTAGTTGGTCACACTAAAGATTGACACACATTTTTCTTGATCCAATTTGTACGTGGATGCACATCAGATCAAGTGGAAAATTGAACTTGGCAATTGCTAATTATAGAAGATAGCATATTCCAAATGTTGTTGGAAATTTGGCTTGATCAATTCTTAGTTGTACAACAAGTGTTTTGGAATAAATGTGAGAATAAATATCATAAGTAATGCTAATGTTTTGGGACTAATTGGGTGTTTTCTTGTCTCAATTTCAAGGGACATTCTAGCCCAAAGGGATATGTTAATTTTTCTATTTATCTTTTATTTTGTGAATCTATTGCTTGGTATAAGTTGCTATAAAGTAGTACATTTTAGGAAGGTTGGTTTCAAGGTTCCATCACAAGGATACATCAACTCCCTCAAGTAGATAGCCCCAAGACACCTAATTGCAAGTGAGGGTGACAACGATTTGTCCAAATTGTTCTTAGCTTTGGTAAAATTCAATAAGAATTGTCTTCTTCAAGCACTAAAGCAACACATATCATAATGGAGTATGATCAAAATAAGAGAATGTAAATAATGCAATGTCTAATCTTAGTATGGGCTCTCAACATGGGTAGCATGATGTAAATGCTAGCTTTTAAAATGAAGTTGGGACTTCAATGCATAGAGATGTTTTAAATAAAAAAGAAGAAGAGGATTCACATGCATGATTGGTCATGATACTGCTTCATTTGGTATGTATAGTCCAAATATTTTTGGTATGCAACAAATAATGCATGGAATGCATGGGTAAATTTATCATGGATTGATTGATGGAACACAAAATCCCATGTCTAACTAAAATGGCCCCCAATCGAAATTGTAACAAATATAATCGTTTGGGAAGCAATGTGAAAGTTTTGAGGATTTGTGTGATCAAAAGGGAAAAACGCATGGAGCCTAGTGTGGATTTTGATGCAAATAAAATCTGAGGTAAAGGTCCATGTGCTAGTTGAGATTCTAGGATTATTTCACCCATGGATGTATGCAAATGAACGGAGGAGTGACCCAATATTTCATCTTGAGTGTTGCACTTTATCTTCATGTGTCAACTTTCGATCATGCCCACTTAGATTTAGTAGAGTAAAGGGTTCATAGTAATGCCTAATGCTCAAGGGGGATAGGTTGTGTTCAAGATTAAAGGCCACATGTGCCTAGATATCTACATTTATCTTGTACTTACTACCCACATACATGTATACTATAGATGGTGGATGCCCATCATTATCACTGTATTCTTTATTTTTACTATGATAATAGAATAAGGGAAGGCATGTCACACATTGTGATTGTAAGAGTTTTATCATACGGTCTTGCTCTCTCTTCTGGCTCCAACCTCCATAGCTCTTGCTTCTTGCTTCTGCTTGTGCTCTCATTCTTGCTTAGTCCTTCCACCTTTCAACAATTAGGATTAGGGTGGGCATTCAATGAGATTCATTGACCTTCACTTCAACCTAGGAATAGATTTTCATTCATGGCTTTCATGGTAGCCATTGATTGAGGTACACATAAGTCCTATTGTTCCGAGATCATCTTCACACCTTCCAACCTTGATTAGGACATTCCCTAGGATTGTTTGAGCATCCCCAAGTGATCCCTGAGCTTTTTCTCAGCCATTGCTTCACAGTTCAAGGCAAATTATACTATTTCACTATTTGGGTAGCAAGTATTTGATTGCTTCATGCACCATTGATGCTTATGGGACAAATCTCTGATGCCTAGATGACGTATTGATGCTCAAAAAATCCTCTTGGATCGATTAAAGTTTAGCTCAACATTTGGAAGTTTTATTGCTATAATACCCTGTGGCCAACAAGCATACAACTTGAATACTTATGTACTTGATGTGTTTGATGCCTAATGCTACCCAGGGATGCTATATGGAGTTATAGATGCTTGCCATTTATCTATAAGATTGGATATGCTCTCATTGAACTTTGAGCTTTGATCTTGAGCCTACATATTTACATACTTGTAGTGGCTACTTGCTTTGGAGCTTTAATGGTTATGGGCTTGGTCACTTATGTTATGCATATGCTCTCAGATGTACATTTGCTGTTTCTTGGGTTCCCACATGTTATGACACTTATGTCTTAAGCTTGCATTTCTCTTTGCCATTCCAAATTTTAGTCCAGTGTGAGTACCTTGTCATTTATCATTGTAGAGCTTGTCTTATTGGAGATAGTGGGAGTCTCTTGCTTATGTATATATGCTCACCTAGTTTATGCATACACTGTTGTGTGGACATTGATGACTATGGGCTGATTTAGATTTGACTTGTACACTTGGTATTTCCTCCCATTATTCATGTTTGTTAGCTTTGGATGCATGCTATGTTTATGTACATGAGCTTTACTTATTCATATATGATGAGTTTGGTTGCAGTTTATTGGATCTCCATGTTGCTTGAGAGATCCCTTATGCACAGTCAGCTTATGTATAGGGTTTCTTTGTTTCTTGGGAATGTATCTATGTACATGACATATTAAGGTCTCTAACAACATTTTGTACTTTGGTGGTTTATGCTCTTTCTTGACACTACTAGTTGAATTGTATATCTCGGTTGTTACTCAGATTTCTCTGATAGAGGGAGCTTGTCATTTTGGACTTCTACCTATAGTTACATACTCTTTTACTATAGTTTTATGGACAACTACTGAAATTTAGTTTTGAGTCAGTTTGTTGAGAGTAGACACTTGGTTTGAGCATTCTAGTGCATTTATTTTATGGACAACCATACATTATGTTGCACTCTGCCTCTTACACTTAGTTTTGGATTGATTTACTATTACTACAATAGTCCATTCAATCTTTTCTTTGCAATCATAATATCATTGTGATTTTGGGGATAGTGCCATTTTCTACATAGACAAGTTGGATGGTGACAACTTCATGATTTGGAAGACCTAGATATGGAAATCTTTGGTTCAAAAGTAGTAAAATTGACCATTGAAATGCAAAGCATAAAGTTCGAAGAGTTTGATGTACATGCTTAGTCTAATCTTGATGATTTATGCAAGTCCACTATTATCTTGTTTGCACCAAAATAGTTTTATTTTAATGTCATTGAGATAGAGGGTGGTGCTTAGGAGTTATGGGAGAAAATATGTGGTTTTATGATAAAGCAAAGCCTTGCTTCACAGTTGTATTGGATTAAGAAACTCATGGATCTTTGTATGAAGGCAGGCATTGCTATGCTTGCTCACTTGCCCGAGCTTCAATCCATTTCAAGCTAGCTTAGTTTGCAGGGAATCACTTTTGAGAAAAATGTCAAGGCTAGATTCTTGCTTGTCACTCTCCACGAGTCTTGAGATGCTTTCTGCACTGCCATAAGTTCTAATAATCTTGCAGATGGTTTTACACTCAAAGATGTAGAGGATGCCTTGCTTATTGAGAAAGTAAATAGAAAGAATATTGATGCAACTTGTGCCTCTCATGCATTCATTGTTAGAGGCCGTAATGATGACAAACATGGTAATGACTATGGTGGTAGAGGTGCACAACAAGGTAGGTTGAAGTCTAGATCTTGTGGGTAGGGTTGCACTAAATCCCATTGGGAAAAATCAGCTCTTATATGTCATTATATGAACAACAATGTCATATTTGGTCACATGTCATAAAATGCACCAAACTAGGCAAGATAAAGACAAGGAAAAATAGTAAGATAATGGTAAGACTTCAAGCAATCGTAGTGGAGCCCCAAGAGGAACACCAAGGAAAAGGGAATTCTCTTGCAAGAAAATCTATCTTGTAACATCAACAAGCTTGTTTATCATGTTTCATATGATCACAATGAAGAAAAGAACACCAGGCACAACAAATCTTCATGCAGCATCATGTAGATCTCCCATGGTTTTTAATAGAATCAACCATATTCTTCAATATCTTCACAAAATCCATCAATAGAACAAAGCAAGCAAAGGAATAGACCATCTTTGAATGGAAATACATCACATAGTATTCATCTTCAATCTCTTCATAGTCTTTTCTCTCAATCTCTCATATACAATCACTCTGTTTCAGTAGAATTGGCTATCTCTGACTCTCTCTCTCTCTCTCCATCAATAATACATCATATCCTCACTATAATATCTCAAAATTACACTCAATAATCACTCTTAGGTCGTGGATACCCTTCCCAAGAGGTATGTCTGATATGAAGGATCACCAGAGCCACTACAGTGTCTCTTCACAGCTCACTACTGTCACTTCACTCTAGTCTTCACTTGAGTCTTCAGCAGCTACTTCTTCCACTTCTTTCAGCTCTTTTGCACTTGTATTCACCTCTTTCCAAGGCTAGAAAACTTTCCCAAAGTCACACATACATTCCACAGAACACTTACAGAAGCATACTGAACAGTCTACAGAACAGTACCAGAACAGCTACAGTACAGAACAGAACAGAGACAGAACAGAAACAGAAGCTCTACAGAAGACCTACAGAAGATTACAGAAGATTACAGAAACCACATAACTCATTCTCAAACCATTCCAAACTCTCACAAACCATTCAATAAACTTTCACAATATCTCATTCTTCATCAATCAATACTCCATCCCTCTTTACAGAAGACAATCAGAACAAAACAGACCAAAACAGAGCAAAACAAAAGGTTTACAGAACCCATCAGAACCTATTAGAACATCACAGAACCACCAACAAACATCATGATCTTCCAAAACACAATCAATATCATCCAAAACACTCTCAAATCATTTCCAAATCAATCAATCATCCCATAAAATCAACCATTCAGCTCTCAAAAACAACAAAAATCAGCCAAAAAACAAGTCATTTCAACACTCAACATATCCCCACACTTAATAAGGAAGCGTCCTCGCGACCCAGGAAAAAGGGAATACAAGTTCATTGAAAAGCTCAACTTTGATCTTCAATAGCTTTTCACAAATAATCCATCCACCACGACCCCAACTTATAACCTGTTTCTGATATAAAATTACAAAGAAAGGAAAACTCTTTATACATTAACACCTCTTATCAAACTAAAAATCACCACAAATTTGTAAAGGATATAAGAGTTTGCTTCTTCTGCATCAGCATCTTCTTCAATTCTCCAACCATGACCCCAGCACCACAATTCTCCAAAACATAGCTCGTACACGAAATTCCATAGGAAACCACCACGTTCGTTTGACATAAATGAACTCACAACACAAACACTAATACACAACACAACCATCTGAATGACTCCTTCAAAAAGAGAGTTGTTCATTAAAAAGCTTCCATTATACATTGGAAAGGCATCAATGAAGATGATCCCTCTTAAAAGATTGATGTTGTCGGAATCGATCCATAGATAAGGATTCATCTACAAAGTTTTTAGGAGGATTTTGAAAAAATTGGAGACAGCACATCCTTTCCAACAGGACCAGGTATCTGCTAGGCAAACAGAGGGCATGAAAATACAATATCTCCAGCTGTTGGGAATCAATGCTAACATTGACATTCATGCACAACTTTGGAATAGGCTTTGAATCAGTATGAGAGTGCCTATGCATATACGCCAGGTACCAAGCAAAGTGAGCAGTTAATCTCACTGAGGGATCTGTAGACTGTGAATACTGTTGGGCAAAATGAACATAGTTTTGATAAGCTTGACTGGAAGCTGTCCATTCTCCTGGAATTATTGGCCAATTAATCTGCGGTCCTGTAAGGCAATCATCCGAACTCCATCCCCTTCTTCTGGAAATCTGATTATCAAACCCATCACAGTCACTAACCAACTGAGGTGGTTGAGATATGGAAGTGTGAGGAGAGGGTAATGGAATAAGGGAAAGTGGATGTAGGGAAGGATAGGAAAAATCATAAAAAGAAGAAAATGTTAAAGAAGGAGTGGCAGAAATTTGTAAGGAATCACTAAGGAACGGTGTTAACTGATAAATAGGAAATGTGGAGGGTACATTAATGAGGGTTGAAGGACAGGGTGGAGAAGGGGAAAATACCCTATCCTCAATAAAGGAACAGTAAGTGAATATAGGAATTTGAGGGAAAGATGAAGGTTGGAAAAGAAGTGGTAAAATTATTGTGGAATTAGATTGACAAAGGGAAATATATATAGCATAGCGGTGAGCCATTTGTTGGTAACAGAGGAGGGTAGGAACAGAAGGTCCCAAGAGAGATCGTCTATGATAGGCATCAAAGAAGGTAGCATCAAATGGATTATGTTTGGAAAGATAGGTTAAGAGATCCATCGTGAGTTGGTTAGTACTCTGGGCAAAGGTAGGAGCTGTGTTTTGTCTTTGATTTAGAACCACCGAATCAATCATGGGATGCCACGAATTATCCTGACAATCAGCCACTTTGGAGGAATAACTCTGGAACATGTCAGCTATGCGCAACTCCAAATGATTGACATACAAAACAGCCTGTAAGACCACATCCCCCACATACCATGCCATATCTACCTCATCTGGAATTAACAAGTCTCCTCGTAGATACATGTATGACATCAACATAGTATCTGGTGTGACAGAATCTTCAAAGACCATCCTGACTACCTCTGTCAACAACTCAGCAGACCAAGCCCCACTCCAGCCATCCTCTGGAAAAGGTAAATCCATCGTGGAAAGCTTCATATAGAAGACCAACTTCTGTAAGTGGTAGTGGACAAAGAAAGAATGGTCTGGTAAGACATATTCCTGAAACTGTTCAAAGGTAGACCATAACAAGTCCATTCTGGACTGCAATCTTTCCACTTTATCTTGGAATAGAGGGCACAAAGTAGCCTGTCTCTGTAGGGCAGCCAAGTCCTGATGTGAAAGAGAAGGAATTAATGGAACAGGAGGGCTTGGAGGAACAGAGCGGGACTTCGCCAGCTGATCTTGCAACTGCTGGATTTGGGAGGCTTGGTTGGCCACTGTGTCATTAGCCATCTGTAAAGCTGAAAGCTTGTCATCTAAGATAGTTTGGAACTCCGTCGCTTCCCTGGACATCCTCTCCTTCTCGTCTGAAAGGCTAGTAACTTGTGATTGAGCTTCTAGTAACTGGGTATTCAATGAAGAAATCTCATCGCTTTGGATGGCAACCAGTTGGGTTTGTTGTTCCATTTGCTTAAATAAATCTGCTAGGGTATCCTTAGCAGAAGCTAACTCAGATGCTGCCTTATGCAACTGGTCCTTAGACTGCATGAGCTCCTCATAGAAAGATGCGTACAGCTGTTGAACACAGGCTGTCACTGACAACTCAATGGAACTTTGAATATCCTTGCAGAGGAAAGGAATGGCATCTCCTGAGACGAGACTGTTCAGGGAGGGAACTGAGATCTCCAAAGATCCTTCTCGATGTGCTCGGAACAGGTTATTACAAGTGAGATACCCAGGGAGTTCACTGCCAGAAGTAGCAGGGATAGGTACTGAAGGAAGTACAGAAGGGGCTTTATCCGCTACCCGTTTCAAGCGTTTGCGCTGTATGACCAGGGGAGGCGGAGAATCATCATCCTCAATGTCAATGGGTGCTGACTCTTCTGAAGGTGGAGGAGGAGGTACTGGATCTGATGGAGGAGGTAGAGGCACAGTCTTCTGTAAACCTGAATAGGTCAAGAAGGCAGACAAATATGATCCATATGTAACATTGGTAACATTACCCCTGGTGACTTTAACGAAATGCTGATCCATTTTAGTAAGGAGGTATGTGCTCCAATCAATAGCAACTCCTTTCAACACCATCCTGGAAGTTGTGAAAAGCTCTTTGGACAAATAGTGGGATGGCGTTTTGGCAGGCATAAACCTGTCCTGAAGGAACTGACAGATCGTCTTCCATACGGGATCAGTAATCATAGAAAAGGAAACTCCTGAAGAGTTTATCACCTTCTTAACATCGAGGATTTCCCTTGTCTGCTTCTGCAACAGCTTTAGAATCTCTTCATTCGAGAAGCGCTGACGAGTGGTCACAAAAGGTTCACCTTTGAAGGGTAGAGACAGAGCCTTCCCTAGGCCTCGAGATGTCAAAGTCATAGACATTCCTTGGACTACGCCTGTCTTCTTGCTGTAAGAGGCCAGGAACTCATCACATAACGACGGATCCTCCGGAAGCAATGGAAAAGGAGTGGCCACAAAAGCAGCAAGTCCTGCCTTCGTGAGGGGCTCAAAAGTAAGTAGGGAAGAGTAATCCCTACTAACTAATGGGACATACTGGATAGGGGGAGGAGCATGAGAAGGCGCCATTCAGATGGTTACACACACACCACAAACACAGACAATCAAGGAGAATGCCTGCAAAGCAACAGACAAAAACCAAGGATAAGAGAATAACCAAACAAAACATGACACGACCTACTAACCCCAAGCAAACCACATCCTAGAAAAAATTTGACATGACCTTGAGACAAATGCAACCGAAAGCTTCATGCGATGCATCAGACAAACACCCAGAACCCCCGTATCAGGCAATAAAAGAAAAAAACTGCATACCGTACCCTTAACCGTAACTAAGACAGTAAACCAAAACAATACCATATCTGACACATATCAAAACTATATCTGTGATAAACCAAGACTGGACCATGGAAAATAACTTTAATGACTGCGCATACCCATCCCACGAAACGGTTCATTAAAAAAGGGAATTAAGTGCAGTGAGGGGGGAATTAATTTAATGAAGGGTTCATTTTAATTAATTATTAAAAATGGGTGAATTTTTATTAGGTGATAAACCTTAGTAAGAAAACGGCGGTTCCTTATTAGAAATTAAATTACCAATTATGAGGTGAAACGGTGCAGTTATGCGATTCCTGGACTTCGATTCCCGACTGGGTCTCTAAATGCAAGTTCATTGATTACAAATTAAGGTGATGTGGAGCGCTTTTTTGCCAGCGCGTGCTCATGTGACGGCTGGTTCATTTGAATTAAAAAAATTAAAGTGCCTCTATAGCGCACGTAGCGCGTGCTAAGTGAACGGCTGATTCTTTTTAATAAAAAAGTATGTGTGTTTAGCGCGAATGCGCGTGGAAACTGTGGGTGAATAAAGAGTTCATTTTAACAATTAATTTGTGATTAAGGGGGAAAATAAAAATAAATAAAGCACATAAAATAAATACCTGGAAGGGGTGTGTATGTAATGTAGGAATGCGCAAGGAAGAGTCTCCCAAAAGAAATGAATCCAGTAAAGGAAAAGTAAAGATCACTGATGAAACAACAATAACAACACCTTAGCGGATGTGTGGATTTGGGTTGTGTTGGTTGTTTATTTTGATTTTGATTTTTGATTTTTTATTTTTTATTTTATATATATATATATATATATTAATGTTAAGTTGTAATTATTTATGGTTGAATAAATGGAAAATGATGAAGGGAGGTGAGGGGAATTTTTTAGAATTGTTTAGAATTTTTTTAGAATTTTTTAGAATTTTTAAATAAATTTTCTACATTTATTGGCAATTTGGAGGTGAAATTAGGAAATATTGAATTTTCAGAAATTATAGGGTAGGCAATTGCCAGCGGACAAACTCCCAAAAATTGGCAAAAGGCAAAAGGATTTTTTAGAAATTTTTCTGAATTTTTTAAATGGAAAAATTAATGTAGTGATTAATTAAATCACTTAAATCACATTAATGAGATAAGTCAGTGAGGCATAAGTCAGTTAAGTCTGGTTAGTGGGGGTAAGTCATGTTAGTCTGCCCAAGTCAAGTCAGGTTAGTCAAGGTTGTTAAGGTTAGTCAACTAGGCTAGGTTAGTCAACTAGGTTAAGTTAACTAGGTAGGGGTTAGTCAACTAGGTTAAGTTAACTAGGTAGGGGTTAGTCAACTTGGTTAAGTTAACTAGGTTGGGGTTAGGTTAACTAGGTAGGTTGGGGTTAGGTTAACTAGGCTAACTATGGTTAGGTAATTAAGTTGACTATGGTTAGGTTAGTCAACTAACTAGGGGAGGGTTAGTAAACCTAGTTAGGGTTAGGGTTAGTTGAACCTAGTTAGGTTAGTTTACTAACTAGGGTTAATTAACACTAATTAGGTGAGTTAACTGGAATTAGGTTAGTGACTAACCTGAGGAGAGTTAGTGGAGGAGGTGGTTGTGGGGGAGGCGGTTAAGGGAGGAGGAGGTTGTGTTGGGCGGCGGCACGGGCGACACCAGGGCGGCGGCGGATCCGAGCGGCGACGACGTCGGCTTCTGGCGGCTGTCCACGGGCGACGTGGTGGCGACGGCGAGTCCTCAAGCGGGCGGCACAAGGGCAGGGGATGGAGGAGGGAGGGGAAGAGGAGGGACAGCGGCGGCGCGGGAGAAGGAGGGAGAAGAAGGGCGGCAGACGGCAGAAGGACGGCGGGGGGGGGGTCGAAGCGCTGGGGGGAGGAGGGAAAAGAAGGGCAGCAGACGGCAGAAGGACGGCGGGGGGGGTCGGAGCGCTGGGGGGAGGAGGGAAGCACCGGGGGGAGGAGGGAAAAGAAGGGCAGCAGACGGCGGGAGAGACGCACAGAGAGAAAGAGAGAGAGAGAGAGAGAGATGGGCAGAGAGAGAGAGAGAGAGAGAGATGGGGGGCCATGGGTTGGGCAGGTGGGGGAAAGGGTAGGGGGCAAGAGGGTAAGGGGTGGGTAGGGACAAGGGCGCGCACCCCCGTCCCGTGCACGTGCGCGGGGCGGGGTAAAAAAATTTACCGTGACGGGATTGAAATGACGCTGGGAAGACGGTACGGGTTATGCGGACACGACCGGGGCGCGTAGAGATTCGTAAAATCGAAAAAGGGCGCGGTCACGCGCACAATGGGCGCGAGAAAAAATGTAAAAATAAAGAAAAATTAATAACTCCCAATCGGGACGTCAAAACGACATAGTGTAAAAATAAAAAGTGGGCAGGACGACAGGGGGAAAACAAGAAAAATATATGACAGAGGCTCCGGGAGGGGTAAAGGGCGGTCACGTGCAAAAAACACAAAAAATGAACCAAAAAATGCAATTAAAAATTAATAGCGAAAAATCCGTGCATCGGAATGAGGTGCAGAAAAAAGGAAAACTGTGCAAAAAGATGTGTCCGACAATCCTATCACATCAGAACATAATTCCGACGGAGATAAGATGCGTTCACATGGGAAAAACCCAAAAAACAAACCCGAAAATGGGATCGGAAATTAATATCGGACAACCCATTCACCGGAATGACATGCAGTAAGAAGGAAAAATGTCCGCAGGAAGGGGTGGCACAGGGTTATCATGTTAAACAGCAGTTCCGGTGGAAGTAAGAGGGGTTCACATGTGAAAAACTCCAAAAATACTCTCGAAAACTCATTTAAAAATTAATAAGTAAAAATACGGAAGTCGAAAAAGGGTGGAGAAAAATGGAAAAAGGTAGGGGAAGGCACAGGGGACACGGCTATCAAATCAAATTGGAATTCCGATGCAAATAGGGCAGGTTCACATGGAAAAATGTCAAAAATACGCATGAAAAAGTCTTAAAAAACCGGAAAATTAATAACGGACAACCCGTGTATCAAAATGACTCGGAGTAAAAAGGAAAAATGTCAGGGGGAAAGTGGTGGTCAGGGCTATGACGTCAGAGCATGATGTCGAAGCAAGAAAAGCGCATTCACATGGAAAACCGCCTAAATTACGCAAAATGGTTCAAAATTTAATAACTCAAAAACCGTGCACCGGAACAAAGGTAGGTAAAAAGGAAAAATGGTCAGTTCAAAGGGAGGAACAGGGCTATAAAGTTGGATTTGGACTTCAGTGAATGTAGGGTGCATTCACATGGAAAGTCCTCAAAATCAGGGAATAACGAGAAACAACAAAGGAACAGTCCCAAGGGTGGGTGGAACATAACCGGGTGGGTAGGAAGGGATCCCATTAGGGTAAAAGCAAGTCATGGTATACATGCATGAGCAGGGTAAGGCATATGCAAAGGATAGACAGTATAGACGCGCAGGGACGCGTCCCCACACTTAAGACGGATAGGGTTAACCGAACAACAGGGACCTAAGACCATGCCACAGACCATCCACTAACGTCCCCACACTTAAAACATGACCATCACTAAGAAACAGAAGTTGTAGGGTTAGAAAAACTTGGCCCGTTTCGTGAAGAATCAAGGTTGAGTGTCGACGGCACGTCCAGTGTTGTTGTCGGCGCTGGAGGGACCAATGCATCTTCTCGGCACACATTCGTCATGGCAGGGACCACGCGGCAGCACCCAGGGAGGTAGCTGATGGAAGGAATCACAGGAAATTCGTCGATGATGATGAGGGATACTACACTCAACTCGCAATCACTCAATTGCAATGAAAGAACAATCACTCGCCCCATGACTAATATCACTCGAGGAAAAAGGATTGAAACCCATATCTCATACCCGGTTGAGGAATCGACAAGGGGGGAATGGTGCAGAAGGAGTATGCTAGGGTGCACAGTTGATGGTGCATTAGTGCGTCTAACCCGTCTGGCATAAGTGCAAGGAGGAAGGCAAGGGAGCCTTACAGTGCAGTGTACAGAACAGGGTGATGTGTCTTGTGATGACGGCAAAAACCCATCTCGTGGGTGCACAGGGAAACGGGAATATACCTGACTCCAAGTGTCGTAACGTCCCTCAATCCCACCTCTCGGTAATTGATTGAAGAAACTCCAGTCACACTCAGCCCACCCTCTGTCTCACTCTCTGTTGATAGATACAGAAGGGCAGCCTTTTCCTAAAACCCATTGATGTAATCCTCACGGTCGCTTGTGTAAAGGTTGTATGCCTTGTGCGCATTTGATGGTGCAACTGTGCATCCCACCTTGTGCCGGCATACGGTGCAAGAAGGAAGGCAAGGGAGCCTTATGGTGTAGTGCACAGAAACAAATTGTGCTTTGTGCTTTGAGAGGCCCATCCCGTGCGTGCAACACCTCATTCTCACTACGCACCTCTCATTTGATTTGAAGGGAAAAGACTGGTCTCTCGCCCCACCCTCTGTCTCACTCTCTGTTGATAGATACAGAGGGCAACCGTACTCACTTCCCCATCCGGTTAGGATGAAAGCTCACATCACTCTATTGTTTGTCGATGAAGATCGCGTCATCAATTGTTGAAGAGGCATACCCAAGGAGGTAGCCATCAAATCGATTATTGTATTGGATAGGAACATGTTGTCTGCTAGAGGACAGGTAGTCACTTTGTAGAGGGACCCAGGACACAGCGTACCAAGGGAGGCAGCTTCGGAATTGGATCCGAGGGATATCAATCAATGAATCCACTTTCTGGACTGCTGGGTGTTACCACCTTTTCCACAGCCAGCTTCTCGCCCAAGGGTGTTTATCACCTTTTCTTGGAACGAGGCCTGCTATGACAGGGAATTGCTTCCTTTTCTCTCATGACAGATTTGTTTTTCTTGTTTGTTTTTTTGTTCTTGTTTGTTTTTTTTTTCTTTTTCTTATTTTCCCCTATTCCCGAGGGTGTTTCCACCTTTTCTCGAAGAATAGGTCGGCATGACAGGGACCTAAGTCATTTTCTCCCATGACCGATATGTTTTGTTTTTTTTTTCTTTTTTTTTTCTCTTTTTTTTTTCAATATTGAGCAAGGGAATGGCAAAACTACCATTTGTTAGAACCCACCTCACCACTGTCGCTGGTGGAAAATAGAGGATAAGAAATCAAGACTGGAAGGGGGTTTTGAGGGGACAGAGGGTTGCGTCTACTTCATCAGGAGTGACTGAAGAACGGCTATCAGAAGTAGCATCATAACAAGTACAGTGCCGCGCCAACGAGGGAAAGGATCAAGTGTCCGTAATTGTCAAGATCCCCAAGGAGGGAAGTACTTCTTCAGGCGATATCCATTGATCAGAAAGGGATCATCAGAGGCATCAACGGTCTGCACTTGAACAGAGCCATTAGGGTTGACTGCAAGTACCTTATAGGGGCCCATCCACCGCTGCTGGAGCTTGCCAGGAAACTTGCCAAAGCGTGAATCATAGGCTAGGACCAAATCACCTTCTTTGAACTCCTTGTGCTTGATGAAGCTGTCATGGTAAGCCTTACGTCGAGCTTGCGTGGCTTCCATGCATTGGAGAGCCATCCTGCGAATTTCGTCCAAACATTCCAAGTGCAGGAGACGGCGTTGCAGTGAATCATCGTCCCCCAAACGCTCTTTGATAGCCACTCTCAAAGAGGGTAATTCCAGTTCAACCGGAAAAACAGCTTTTGTACCATACACCAGCTGGAAGGGTGTCTGTCCTGTTGCTGCTTTATGGGAGGTTCTGTACCCCAGAGGGCCTCTGTAAGTCGATCGTCCCAATCATGACGATGTGCAGCAATTGTTCTTGTCAGAATCGAGCAGAGGATACGATTGGTGACTTCGACTTGGCCGTTGGCTCTGGGGTAATAGGGAGTGGACTTGCGATGGCGGATCTTATACAACTCTGTCAACTCTTCCATGACTTTGTTAAGGAAATGAGTGCCTCTGTCACTTACCAGCTCTAAGGGACTGCCAAAATGGGTGATGATATTCTCGTACATGAACAGGGCCACGCTGTTACCATCGTCCCGCTTTAGGGCTTTAGCTTCACACCACTTTGTGACATAATCCGTACATACGAGGATGTATCTGTTCTGTTTCCTTCTGGTGGGAGGGTCGATCGGACCTACGAAGTCAATGCCCCACTTCTCAAACGGCTTCAACGGAAGGATAGGTTGCAATGGCATGGCACTTGTCTTCATGGGTTTCCCCATTCTTTGACAAGCATCACATTTTTTACAGTAATCATAGGCATCCTTATGAATGGTAGGCCACCAATAACCTGCTAGCAGAGCCTTCCTGGCTGTAGCTTCTCCTCCAAAGTGACCTCCACATGGCTCGTCGTGGCAAGCCTTCAGAACAATCCCAAGCTCATCTCCTGCAACACATCTTCTGAGTACTTCATCTTTGTCTTTCTTGTACAATGCACCACCTAGCAGGGTGTATGGGGCTGATTCTAGCATGAGCTTCTTCCTTTCCCGACTAGAAATACCAGGAGGGTACTGTTGGGTTACCAGAAGATTGGCAATGTGTCCCTTTTCTCCGCATCTGTAACACTCCACTTCTGATCTCTGACCACCGCCAGACTGTCTTCCTCTGTAACTTTGAGAGGGAAATCTTCTGGGTCTGAAATTAGGACCAAACTCTCTAGGCTTGGGTCCAATATCTTGTGTTGTCATTTTGGATTCCAGCAAGTTGAATCTTGCGTCTTCTTCCTTTCTTCTCCTATCATGCATCTCCTTCAGAGAGCAAATGTCCTCTGTATGGTTCTTCCGCAAACAGTAGGAACAGAAGGCTCCAGGAATAGTTGGTTTTCGTGTACATTCAGTGGCTAAATGGCCTGCTTGATGACACTTACCACACCAAGTATTTGACCGCATCACATCTCTTCCTGCTCCTGCAACATTGGATAGGCTAGCGGTATTCACTTTCAACGTCTGTAGTTGTTCTGTAATCACATCCATCAACTCCTTTTTGATATTTGCAACTGAGTTAGATAAGTAGTCCTTCAAGCTTTCACCTCTTGAGGCACTGACAGGAGGATTTTGAGGAGTCTCTACAATCACTGCGTAAACGGGTTGGGCTGGTACAGAGGGATCTCTGTTCTGGTTCTGATTCAGTGCTCCTATTTGAACTGTTGGCTGTTGGCTCTAGTTGGTAGGGTTCCACTGTTGCTGCTGATTTGGCATTGAGGAAATTGGTTGAGACCATGGTTGTTGTGGTTGAACCACCATTTGAGGCATGGATTGTGGCCACTGTGGATTTGGTGCATTGTACTGTGATACTGAGGGCATCTGTTGGTAGGGGTAGGGAACAGTCCCTGGGACTGCATTTGGTGGGTACATCATTCCTAGCATCAGAGGAGATAGGCTCCTCTTCCTGAATTCATTGCTAATCGAGCTTCCACTTCATCGTACAGTCTTGCACCTTCTGTTGCAGCTTGTAGTGTGGCTGGTCTTTGTAGCTCCACAAACTTACGGACTTCTGGTTGTAATCCTCTGAGAAACACCCCCTTTTGAATGCCATCATCTAGATTATGGTTAGTCCATCTCTTCAGGATGGATTCCATTCGTGAGACATAAGCTTCCACTCTTTCTCCAGAGGATTGACTTAGGTTCATAAATTCCTCTCGCATCCGCTCTTCAAAACCTTCACGCCTGAATTTAGTGAGGAAGGCCAACTTCAGGTCGTCCCATGTGCCAAAAGTTCCTGCTGCTTGTCTCTCATACCACTGAAACGCCGCGCCCTTGAAAGTGGCGGGGAATATTGCTAACCAATGCTCAGGGGTTCTGGCATTGTTAGCCACACACGCTACCACAAACTCTGCTACATGAAGATTGGGGTCTTCATTGTACTCTCCCTTAAAAACTGGCAATGGGACTACATTCGCTGGCCTGTCATCAATATTTCCAGGACGGATCTGGCTTGGAAGTGGACCTCCAGCAGGAGGAGGAAAGGCTTGATGTGCCATTGGGACTTCTGTAAAGAGTTCCGCAAGGGCGTCAAAGGCGGCTTCTGCTGCGAGCTGGCTCTCGGCTCTGATTCTTGCTTTCTCTCTTCTCACGTACCTCCGGACTCGTTCTAACGCTTGCCTCTTTATTGCGTCATTCATCACGGGTGTGGCTCCACTATGTTGTTAGTGCTCCACAGAGGGTTAATAGAAGACTTCAGTCTCTGGAGGACTCTCTTGCCAACATTTCTTCTACTTCTTTCTTTTCAACGTCCCTGAATTCTGCTTTCATGCCACTGCACAGGGGAAGGTATTCGGTTCGGAAGGTGTCAAAATGCATACGTCTGAGCATTGTGGTGGTGCCATCATCATAGTAATGCCAACTTCTGATGGTTTCAACAGTGTATGTTGTGAAAAACACTCTGTCTACCAACTTTCAGTAGGTTGCTAATTGAACAAACAGAAGATTATCAGTACACCAAGCATCCCATGTATCTTGCTGTTGAGCGTCCACGAACAAATTCCAACTCTTTTCCTTCTTGTCTTTGTGAACCTCTACAGACCAAGACTCCTGAAGCTTCTTCACAATCTCCCACTTGATGTTGTCTGGAAACTTCTCAATGAATGCCAAATCTTCCATGGATGGTCATTCTCTCTATTTCTGCTCTTCAGTTTGTTCCCAAACAGTTTGCCACCAAGATGCAAGTTTCTGCTGCTTCAACAAGAAGAGGAAACTGTCCACCACATAGAGCATGCATCATAATGGTGATGTGTTTCCGCCATTGTGGGATGAACTTCTTGTGGAAAGTGGCTTTGATTATGAGAAATTCCAACTCTTCAGTGGAAGAAGGAACTTTACAAACATCCATTGAATTCTTCTATTCTTGACAATGCCATTTCCTTCATTTTCAGCCTCTTTTGGTGCTTGTTGATGGCAAGTTTCCCCGGCTGCGCAACAAAAACATGGAGCCCCAAGAGGAACACCAAGGAAAAGGGAATTCTCTTGCAAGAAAATCTATCTTGTAACATCAACAAGCTTGTTTATCATGTTTCATATGATCACAATGAAGAAAAGAACACCAGGCACAACAAATCTTCATGCAGCATCATGTAGATCTCCCACGGTTTTTAATAGAATCAACCATATTCTTCAATATCTTCACAAAATCCATCAATAGAACAAAGCAAGCAAAGGAATAGACCATCTTTGAATGGAAATACATCACATAGTATTCATCTTCAATCTCTTCATAGTCTTTTCTCTCAATCTCTCATATACAATCACTCTGTTTCAGTAGAATTGGCTATCTCTGACTCTCTCTCTCTCTCTCCATCAATAATACATCATATCCTCACTACAATATCTCAAAATTACACTCAATAATCACTCTTAGGTCGTGGATACCCCTCCCAAGAGGTATGTCTGATATGAAGGGTCACCAGAGCCACTACAGTGTCTCTTCATAGCTCACTACTGTCACTTCACTCTAGTCTTCACTTGAGTCTTCAGCAGCTACTTCTTCCACTTCTTTCAGCTCTTTTGCACTTGTATTCACCTCTTTCCAAGGCTAGAAAACTTTCCCAAAGTCACACATACATTCCACAGAACACTTACAGAAGCATACAGAACAGTCTACAGAACAGTACCAGAACAGCTATAGTACAGAACAGAACAGAGACAGAACAGAAACAGAAGCTCTACAGAAGACCTACAGAAGATTACGGAAGATTACAGAAACCACATAACTCATTCTCAAACCATTAAAAACTCTCACAAACCATTCAATAAACTTTCACAATATCTCATTCTTCATCAATCAATACTCCATCCCTCTTTACAGAAGACAATAAGAACAAAACAGACCAAAACAGAGCAAAACAGAAGGTTTACAGAACCCATCAGAACCTATCAGAACATCACAGAACCACCAACAAACATCATGATCTTCCAAAACACAATCAATATCATCCAAAACACTCTCAAACCATTTCCAAATCAATCAATCATCCCATAAAATCAACCATTCAGCTCTCAAAAACAACAAAAATCAGCCAAAAAACAAGTCATTTCAACACTCAACACGTAGCATCACAAAGTCTACTATCAAGATGATTGAGGGGATAAATGCATTGGAGTAAAGTTTTGATAAGTCATTTTGGCTGCTTCTTATCTTGATGTTGAGTTAATTGATACTCATTCTTCTTACTCCCAGCATTATCTAGTTAATTGATACTCAGTCTTCTTTCTCCCAGTGTTGGTGGTTGCTTGATTAAGGGGCTTCCTTTCATGTGACCCTGTATCATGCTTAGTTGTACACCTATCATTCTATGCCAGGATTTGTGAGACTGGGAGATGATCATGTTTGTGATATTGCTGGCATTGGAGACACTCATTTGCAGTTTGCTATTGGTACTTCATTTGTGTTATATGATGTTACACGCCATGTGCCAACTTTGACTAAAAGCCTTATATCTATAGGACAATTAGATGGTGATCAGCATCATGTTTCCTTTGGTGATTCTACATGGAAAATCAATCGTGGAAACCTTATTTTGGCTAGAGGTGCCAATATTGGAAGTTTTTTTTATCTCTTACTTATATTTCCTTTGGTGATTCTACATGGAAAATCAATCGTGGCAACCTTATTTTGGCTAGAGGTGCCAATATTGGCATCATGTTTCCTTTGGTGATTCTACATGGAAAATCAATCGTGGCAACCTTATTTGGCTAGAGGTGCCAATATTCGAAGTTTTTTTTATCTCTTACTTATATTTGACACCATTGATCATGTTTGGATGTGAGTGATCTTCCACAAGTATCTTGGGCATATGACCCTAAAAGGAATAAAAGTCTTAACTGGTTTGGCCTAACTCTCACCCCTAGACTTTTCATATTTTGATTCATGTGATCATTGTTTATATGGCAGGTAGACTCGTAATGCCCATAAAAAGTTTGGTACTATGCACATGGGTGAGCACTCAACTCTTGTGCTTACCACATGCATTATGGGCTGATGCAGTTGATACTACAGTTCACTTGATTAATAGATCCATGTGCACTACTCTTGGTGGTAGCATATGATAGAAATAGTGGTAACTTCAAGTAGTAGAAGTCACGTAGGACAAATTGCTTCTAATAGACCACTACATTGTCACACCTCTCTTACTACACCTACATGGGGTCAAGTAGCTTCTCTTCTATTCTTCAATATACATTTATACACCTTAACTCAACCATGCCACAAATAGACCTTGTGTCCCTTAGTACTAGCTTGCTTGTGCTAGGTGCTTCCTCTCTCTTGTTGTTATGTTATATGGCTTTGTGTTTTGGGTGCCCAAGAGGCTTTACTTGCTTATGTGCATATGAAATTGGAAAACTTTAGCATGCATTAGTATTTTTGGGTTGAATGAAACAATATTTACTTTCAAATTTCTTATTTGAGAACATCCTTTGTTTGAAGTTTAGTCCATCCTTTCAAGAAACCATGTTACCAATCTACAAGTTGTTGGCGTAAATATTTGTATATGTGGTAACGAGTTTTCCCTAGATAATCTTTACATTTACATATATTTCCTGTGTTGATGTAGGATCTTGAAGTCAAGTTCCTCCATGTAGGTTACTAAAGACTCGATAGTGATCATAAAGAATGTGGCGCAACCTCAACTATGTCTAAGAGTTTCATGATGAATATGGTATTTCAATAGTAGGTGTGGATCATCGAATATTACTGAGGAGTAAGAGTGGGATTCTATCTTCACATGCCCAAGGCCTCCCCTAGGAAGCAACAAGAAGGTGAAAGCATACCATGTAAAACCTGAGTCTTTAGATAATCTAGTGCATCAACATTGGGATATTTGTCAAGATGGTTCACTTATTTATGAGATAAGTTGCAATTTGTAAAGGCCTTTGCATTGGAGAATTGTCTTGATGCAAGAACAAGTAAACACATCAAACTTATTGGGCTATGTTTACTAAGAGGGCAACAAAAAGCTTAGAGAAAATGTAGAACATCAAGAACAAGAAAAAGTAGCGAAAAGATTATATGAGTGGTAGGGACAAATGATCCAAAACTAATGATGAGCTATGAGATCATCTACGAAAGAGAGTTTCTAGGTGTGCTAGGAACTTCTACTTATTAGATCAAAGAGAAGCAAAAACATCAACTTTTCCACATGAAGTATGTTGTAGAAGAGAGGGAGAAGGGAGCAAAAGCACTTCTAGAGTATGCAAAGACAAAGTGTTGCACAATATAGGACTTGTGTAAAGCCAAGGGTGACTAACATTAAAATAGTTTTGCAAGGAAACTTCAAGGGGAGATAAACTCTATATGAGACCAAAAAGCCCCACAATGGCTTCTTGCTTTGATGTCAAAGTATCATACCAACCCTCTTGATGACATTACACATTTAGAAAATAATGTTGCCATGGGAAAGGTATGTCCCATGTTCCACAGCAACCCTCTTGATGTCATTACACAGTTAGAAAATAATGCTGCCATGGAAAAGGTATGTCACCTATCACCCATTAGCCATTGTGAT
The DNA here is from genome assembly GCF_053477565.2 of Lygodium microphyllum. Classification (NCBI taxonomy): domain Eukaryota; kingdom Viridiplantae; phylum Streptophyta; class Polypodiopsida; order Schizaeales; family Lygodiaceae; genus Lygodium; species Lygodium microphyllum. Next base: position 118,844,699 of record NC_141160.1, read on the forward strand.
GCATCATTTCATGCTATATTATCTTGCTTTATTGCTTCATGCTTACTAACATTTATACATATTCTATATAGGAAAGTGGCAGTAGCATATGTGCTACTATGAAAACTACCTTATGCTATATAACATGACATATTATGACATATGTATGCTCTAAATAACTTTAGAATTAGATCCAGAGAGTATCTGGTATGCTAGAATGAGAGTTTCCTTGTGATATATCACAAGACCTCTTATGACACATGTATGTTTTAATGAACTTTATAATTTGATCCATAGAATTTGTATTATATGATGAATAGCATACATTTTTGTGGGTGCTATATTGATATCCTATGTGCTTTATTCATCTCCCAACAATGTTTAGCATATTATTGCTTGAAATTTTGTGCAATGGCATATGTTTACTATTGTGAAACTATATAGCACAAAGCAGATAGACTATGTCGTATATTATTTGAACAAACATGTTATACCATGTGTGATATTTTTTCCCTTTGTGCTATATGTACTACATTGACATTTGTCTACTATTTTGAACTATATAGCACATAACAAATAGGCTGTGTGATTGTACTTTCTAATACATAGAACTTTGGTGCATGTGTGCTATTTCTTTGTGCTACATTCTTCACTCTCTACTATTAGCAATGTCACATACTCAACACTATGATGTTTTGTACTATGTTATCATCAACTATATAGTAGAGAGCATATAGAAGTTACGAATCATCATATCCAAAGAGGGGGGGGGGGGGGACCAAGATATTCAATTTATAAATGATTTTTCATGGTTCTATAGAAATTTCTTATAGAAATTGAGATGGAGTTTGTAAACCAATCACCATGCAGAGCATTTAGATCACATCTAGGACAAGGGGTGCCAATGCCTTTTTCTGTCCCCCCTCACTTGTAGGTGGCCACTACCAACAAAAAAACAACCAAATTGGTGGTAAATTAAGAATATACCCTTAGATTTCAACTATTTTTATATTATAGAATGGTGTTTAGGTATAGAAAAGAAAACATCTTATTTCATGCAAGAATGTGGCTAGGGAAGTGCTAGATAACATCTTTTTGCAAAATAGTAGTAACTCCAATATATAATTTGCATAGGATATCATGTTTTAAAACTATTATTTCAATTAAATATGGAGTAGGATTTTTGGTTTGCAAAGTAATACTCACAAGTTGGCCCCACAAAGGTGGATTATTTGGCAACAAAGGACGACTTATTCACTCAAGAGGTGCAAAGGGTAAGTGAGCAAGACTCTACTTTAGGCAATGACTTGATCTAGTAGAGGTGATAGCTAGGGCAAGTCCATCACTGAAGCAGTTGGAGCCAACTCCAATGCTAGCATGTGCCACCCAAAAACCCTAGGTGCCAATGAGCTTGATGTCCCACTTGAAAGCATTGAGCCTATCATTTCAATTAAATATGGATTAGGATTTTTGGTTTGCAAAGCAATACTCACAAGTTGGCCCCACAAAGGTGGATTATTTGGCAACAAAGGATGACTTATTCACTCAAGAGGTGCAAAGGGTAAGTGAGCAAGACTCTACTTTAGGCAATGACTAGAAAGATGTAAGAATCGAACAAACTGATGTAACGATCATATTAAAGAATGAATGTATGATTATGTGATTGAATGCAACAACCTAAAATAATGTTGATACCAAAGCTGGTTATGAAGGTGCTAAAAGTAGCTATCTTTTATGTATCAAAGCTCAAGTTTCAAAATTCAAAAATTTTACTTAATCAAAAGGCATTCACAATAAGTTTTTTCCTTGTGCAAATGGCAACCCAAGCACCGCAGAAAGAAGTCAAGGTAAGCAAGAACACCAAGTAATCAGCATGGAGTCAAGGTAATCAGGGACACCAAGTAATCAACAAGGAGTCTAGGTAATCAGGGACACCAAGTATGACGAAAAGAATATCATGTTCACCTTGGAATAGCAACAATGATTTGGTTGCTGCCCACACCAATGGAGAGTTGGGAAACTAAAGTTTTACCTTTTGGAAAATTTAGATAAAGTAATAGAAAGCAATGACATGGACGAGAACCTCATAACAAATTGTGGATGAGAGCAGATTTTAAAGCCAAAATTCAAGTGCGAAAGTGACCCCAGAGTCGTAAAAGAGGTGTTTTTGGTGAAAAATAAAACAATCACGGATCAAGGAGTTGGAGTTTTCCTCAATGCATTTCAACACCAAGAGTCCAATGCAAGTGTCCATTTGTCAATCAGAGTCCGTTTGACCTCCCATTTAATGGCCACAAGGTTTGGAATTATGAAGCATCTATTGTGGATCCATATGCCGAAAAGCATGTGACGGACGCCAACCTGATAGATTTTGATGCCAGAAAGCTGCACATCCAGTCAAATCATGATTCCCAGGCCGTTTGCCCCTCGGATCGAGTCGAAACCACTTCGGGTCGTCAAGTGTGAAAAAGTAAACTTGAACTAGTTAGTTCAAAGGTTAATGTTTTAACCATGGTTAGAGCAACCAAACTTCACAAATTTCTCACAAGATGGGGTAGTGCACATTTTTTTTGGCGCCCCTTCCTCCCATTAAAAAAATGATTTTTGATGATTGTCATGATCTTCTTCCTCCTCCTAAGCATTAGTTCCACCAATTTCTCGCTCTCCATCATGCCAATTCTCACGTAAAATGATGTAGAAAATGAAGAGATCTATTTTCAGTATTTCTCTCTCCTCCATGTTCCTTATTCATATGCTTGCATATAAGAGAGAGAGGGAGTGCTAACTCCATGAATTGGGGATGGATGATAACTCAAAAGCATAATGGCACGTAGATTGGGTAACTTGGATGTGTCAATGACTGGAAAATACTGGCAATGGCTCCACTGTCTCAAAATATGAGACGTACGTATGCGAATTTTAGAGTAAGCGATTATGATGAATCTTTTGTGTATATGATAAAAAGATGATTGCAAAGGATTGAGATATAGTTGTCGATGTCTGCAATTTCAAAAATTGATTTTTTTTTCTTTATGTATATTAAAATAATAAAATCACAAACTTAAAACACGGGATTTAATGAAAAATGGGGTTGTTCTTGGATTTTGGGGATCGAATGATGTTTATATGGGATGAAAATGAACATGCTAATGGATTACACTAATCAAAATACTTAGAAAAAGCAATAATTTATGTTGAAATAAATAGAAAAATTTAAGAAAAATAGCTAAATAAAGGAAAAAATTTAAGAAAAATACTTTTTGCACGTAAAATTTTAACCAAAAATCAAGAGAATATTTGTGATTGTCTAATGAAGGTAAAGAATGAGGGTTTTTCTAAGTTTGCATTCATTTATATGTTAAGTGTGTATTTAGAGCTTGTTTTTATGGAAAATTATCACAAAATCTCCCTATATTTGTGCAAGAAAGAAAAACATAAACAGTAGGGGGTGTGCGATTGAAATGGAAAGATATTTGATTAAGTTACTGATTTCTTTGCAAATCTTAGCATATAGATCGTGGTTTATATAAGTCTAAGGGGTTTAATAACACGCATTAAGTCAGTGCTACTCCTTAGCAATGCAGCACGATGCAGAAAGAAATTAAGAAAATATTATTTTTACACTTCACACATTGGCTAGTTTTTAGTTAAGTTGTTTGAGGATAGAGTGCCATACACTTTGCATGTGTAATCTAAATATGTGCAACTGTATGTCTAGGTGATGACCAATGTTGAGAGTGTAAGATTTCCCTTTGTTGTAGGATAATGCGATATCTTGGGAAACGGATTAAGTGAGGAATATATACAGTCTCCTAGATCGTTATGTTTATATTATGAGAGGACTTGTTACATTTGTATTCTATGTGTAAGACGGTGCATCCTCTGGGGCCAATCCTCGGGGTGTAGGAGAGTGTAGGAGCCACAACATTCTATTGGGGGAGCTCTTTATGCATGTGAATCGAGGTGTTAGTCACCTATATGTTTGGATACTCCCTCTGTTGGAGTTGGGAAGAAGGGAAAAACATTGGACTACAAATCGATACAAATGCATGATTTATTTAGAGTAGTGTACAACCTCCAGACGCTCTTGTTATGAGGCCATGAGGGCAGTTTATGAGCATAGGAGGCCCCGGCTAGATCCCTAGAGCCAGTGTCAGGCCCATTTTAGGTCTTGAAAATGGACTTACCACTTATGTTAAGAAAATGTGTGGACATGTGCAATTATTGGTTTGACCTTCATCCAAAACATCACACCATAGGCCAAAACATGCATGAGCTCTCTTGGAGAAGAAGCTATAAGAAAACTTGGCCCTATGGTAGTTACACCAAAACTGGTGGAACTTGCCTTAGGCCTAAAGAAGAAATAAGAAAGATATGAGCCAACAAAGAAAGGAACATTGGTAAGAACTAGTGGAATGAAGGGCTAAATAATGACATGATACTATTTAACATAACTCAAGATGAGGACTTAAGAGTCATAGCATAAGTCTCCCATTCTATGTTCACTTATTATAAACCCAGTGCATAAGCTCAATAGGATTTCAAAAGGGGCTCATGGAAGACATAATGTTTTGGAGTATTGCTATTTAGAATAAAAATCACTATTGGATAGAAAATGTTGTGGAATTGCTTATAGGGGCCAAGGTAGCATTGGAAAAGCCTTCATGAACAATAACAAGTGTGGAGATCAGGTTTTGCACAATAACACAGGCATTTGCACTCACCCAATTAGTATGTGTTGTCTTGGGAGCATCTATTGCAAGGATCTTCACAATGGGCCTAGAAATAAGTGCAAAATTTAATTCGCCTTAAGGAAATACAACCATTGCTATCACAATAAGGATATTCATAGTGACCTAGAAGTAAGTGTAGAATTTAATTCCCTTGAAGGAAGTACAACCATCATTTCTACAACAACCACTACCATAAATGATAGAGAACAAGGTGCAACAAGGCAAGGCACAACAGAGCTAGACACAACAAAATGAGGTAAATGGATAAGGGAAGTGAAGGAGGAGATGAGAGAGGAGGTGAGAGAGAGAGAGAGAGAGAGAGAGAGAGAGAGAGAGAGAGAGAGAGAGAGAGAGAGAGAGAGAGAGAGAGAGAGAGAGAGAGAGAGAGAGAGAGAGAGAGAGAGAGAGAGAGAGAGAGAGAGAGAGAGAGAGAGAGAGAGAGAGAGAGAGAGAGAGAGAGAGAGTGTGTGTGTGTGTGACAGTGAGAGGATGAAAGACATGGCATGAAGCGCTTGGTGGTTCTCTACTCTTCCCTTGTCTCAGCATCCTTCTTTCGACAACAAATTGAGGCTAGTGATGGTTGCACATCTATATCGAGAGCTTGCAAACCAAGAAGCTACACGAGAATTGCAAAATCCCCTTTAGATTGTAAGAGACTACAATGGCGAGCAAGCTCGATGTGTGTCTACTACAATGTCGATACTATTCATGAGTACCTAGTGGCTAGAAAGAGAGAGGTGAGGAACAATATGATAATTGGTTTGCATTAGATGGTTGAACTCTTGAAACAATAAGAGCTCCTCACTTATCCCATTGTTGAGTGCAGTTGTGACTCAAGAATAGCATATGAGGATTGTTGAGATAGTATACGTAATAAACATCTATTGTTTCTTGAATTGAGTTTTATTGATATGTCTCTTACTATTGTTTATTGTTATGCCTCTTACTATTTAATATGATGTATTATACATAGCATATAGTGTGGTGAGTCACTTAGCGTGAGAGACCATGGCTATATCCTCGATGTGTACTTTGCATTCCTAATGCTTAGATGAATGTGTGCAAAATCAAGGATATGGTAAGGAAGAAATCAAGTGGTCATGCCCTTAAACATATTAGAGAAAGAGGATATGGCATTAGTATTGGTTCCTTAAGGATCTTACACTACTTAGATGCCATCAGTAGTAATAGATTAAAGGCTTTATCTAAGCATTAAATTTCTTTGATCTCTTCTTCTAAGAACTTTGATGATGTTCTATAGTGGGTTAACAAAAATTGCAAGAGAAGGATGATGGAAAGAGTTATTATAGTATGTTTATAGAGTGAGATGGAAGAAATTAGGGGATACATAAGAGAAATATGTGAGCACATTAAAAAATCAGGAGACGAAGGATGGAGTATGTGAGCTGCTTGCTCACAAGATGTTAACTTGTGAGTATCAAAGAGTATTTTTCTTGATGTGTAGGTTGCCTCATTAAAAATTTATCTCAATAGATTTTTAGCCATGTGAACCCACATGAATTGTAACATGGCTTCATCCTCAAGGCCATAATTTAGTTGGCATTTGTAATCGCCCTCTTTTTTTAAAAATAAGCTCATGACATGTCCTTTTTCCTTTTACATGAACTTTGGCTTTTGTGGACATGGTTTTCATACAAATGATGGAGATTGCAATATAACCTTCTCATACATGCAAGTCTTCTATATGCATTTTTGACTAATAGCACAATTTGCACACGAGTGAGCCCTACTCTCACCAGATACTTACAATCAAGAAATTGTCTTCATCCATATGGGTTGGAAATATTACAAAAGTAACTTATGGGAGTGTGGAGCATGGATATAAAATTAGGTCGCGATGAGCAAAAAAATTGACTTTGTTACCCTTTGGTCTTTCCAATCCTTCTTGCTTTAGCTTTAACTTATCTTTAATAGTCTCTTTACTGAAGTTGTATCTATATTAGTTTATAAAATATTACTATAATATAATGTTAGTAATGTGTAAGTATTATATTATGTCAATACAATTATCTATAAGGAAAATGAGATTAGGTGTAGAAAGTTCTTCCAACCTTTCATACACGTGGATTTGTTGAAATATTATACATTATAAAGTGAAATAGTCAATTATTTTTTATACATGAGAATGGAGGATCATAAAAGTAAATACGATTTCCAAATTCTACATGCACGATGCTAAATATAATTGTTAATAAATCTAATGGTTGCCTTTCAACACTTTGTTGATAAGAATACATTTTTACAAAGTCCTGGTAGATAGCCTTAAAAAACAATCCTCACCTTACCATGAGGTGCAAAACATTACTATCTAAAAGGTGTCATGTGAAGATATATGGTATAATATACCAGTTGATTATTTGTATACCATTTTTGATCATGTAATTTGAAGCATGCAATCCTTTCTTTCCAATGAAAGTTGACATTTTCTCTTTTTATTTGTTGATCTTGCTTTAATCAATTTGACTCCCCTTCTCCCATGCTTCCCGTCAACTTGAACATCCACTTGCCAAGAGAAGACTCCTCTTCCTCCTCCTCCTCAAACATTGACTGAAATGATGATGGTAGTGAAGAGCGAGAAGCCACTATTGTCCTAGTACTACTACTAGTCTTGCAATCTATAGAGCTCGCGACCTCTTTTCGAGCTTCTCTCTCCATTTTTATTGTATGGAGGGGAGCTACGGAGCTCTACCCCGAGACCTACGGACTGCTTATTGATCAAGTGTTTCAAGCCAAGCGGCCATGGCTACCTCTCACATAGCCGACACGCAATGCCTACCTTACAGGTGTAGTGAGCTTACCTTGATGCTCGATTGAGTTCCCTCCTCTCTCTTGCACTCCAGTAGTTCCACGATCCTTGTGGCAAGCTCAACCAACCTCAAGCCCTCTCCATCAAGCTCCATCCTCCATAGCCATGTAAGAGAAGAGAAGAGAAGAGAAGAAGAGAAGATGAAGAGAGAAGATGGGGAGCTTCTTCTCCACGATCCCTCACTCTCACACACTCACTCCCTCACACTCCCTCAATCCCTCATTCAAGCACAAGCAAGAAGGCAAGAACCAAGAGAAGAAGAAGAAGAAGCTTTGGCCACACACAAGGATGAGCTTCTCATTCACTTTTAAACTTTATATACATGCCCTAATTTTTGGGCGGTCATCCCCACTTTTTACATGGCCGGCCATTAGCCGGGCCCTCTTTTCCTATTTCCCACCGTTCTAACTTATCCCATTCCCAACTAATGCATACAATTTGCACAGGAGTGAGCCTGGCACTCTTTTACAAGGATTCGGGAGCCCTTTCACAATTAGTGGTGCACTTTTACTCTTTTCTTTTCTCGAGGCGACATTGAGGCCTTCTGGATGGAGGCTCCCATTTTGCGACGACTGTTGAACCTTGGGATCTCTAATCATTTGGAGAATATGAGGTTCCAAGATCTATACCAATGGTGGGTCCATCACTGAGTTTTCCTTCTGCTTGATTCGGTTAAGTCATGGTAGCCATCAATAGGCAGATGGTCGGCTACATCAAGCATGTTGGTCCATCCAACCATCGGAATATGCATAAGTTTTTCCTAAAGCTGTTATATTGGTGTTCTGTCCGACTCAGAGAAAAATTCTTGGGTATTGGTAGATGTTACGGATGATCTTCTTTAGCTGGGTAGCCATTCACTGAGTTACGATCATAGACTACAAGAGAAGGTTGTGCACTCCCTAAGGGGTGTGTCTGTCTCACGGTGTCGTGTAAGTGCATGTGTAGTGGAACTGGGAGATGGGTCTAACCTTGGGTAAGCCCTTGGTAGTGTCCCACACTTGAGGACCTAGTTCGTGTGTCGTTGAAGGTGTAGTGCAAAAATTAGGGGGACAGGTCTGTGAGTCCTGCCCTTGATGTGCCCTAAGCGTGAAGTGGGGGAGGGGCTAGGGGTGAACCCTAGGTGTAGTGAGCAAAGTGAGCCCTCGTGCTTTTAAAAAAAATAAATAAAGAATTGCATACAAGGAAGGTGTCCTAGCTAATGCCTACTATCACCTTTAGTCGGATTACGAGGAGGTCCAAGCATTGGGATGGGAATGCGCGACTTTGTAGATATTCTTTAATAGCGGCCCGGGCCTTCAGAGGTGTGGATGACAAGAAAGGATGATTGCACCTCGTGAAGCGGGTATCATTCATATCTTCTAAGATTTCTAGGCAAAAGGAGGGAAGCAGGGTAGCCCTCATCATTAATCTAGTCATGGCTCTACTATCTATCCCTAGGTTGATATCAAAAAAGAGTGGAGGGAGGTGGGTTTCCTTGGCTTTGGGTCTCTGCATTAATAGGAACTTGATAAGCCTAAGATAATTATAGGTGGTTAAGAAGGCTAGATCCGAGCAAGAAGAAAAATCCACGAGGAAGCGATTGATAGATGGGAGGAGATCCTCTAACCTAAAGACTAGGCATTCCTCGGGGCTCCGGGGGGCATTAACGTTATATATCTTAGGAAAGTCAAAATCCCCATGAATGTTTTGATCGTAGTCAACTCCATGCCTACGGGGGTAGGGCATGTAGCTGGGGTCGTTGTGTTCTTCAGGGAGCGAGCTACAGAAGGCGGTCTAGGCATCAAAATTGGTATCCCAAATCCTCCTCCGCCACTTCGGCTGCACCTCGTAGCCTTGGACGGTTTTGGGAACCTTGTTTACCTTGTCTTGCCAGTAATCTGCAGGCTCTTGCCTCCATCTGGTTATTATGAGGCTTCTTTCCTCTATCCACCTGTTTGCAAGATCATTAGCCAGATCCTTGATCTTGGCTAGAACGCCTAGAGGCAACGCATGGTCCAAAGAGCGTGGATAAGCAAATGAAAGCTCAAATGGCCTCGTCTGGAACTCTCGTTCACGCCATATGACCAATTCCTGAGGCCAATTGATAGGATGGGAATCCCCCGTAGTGGCACCAGCTCTTCAGGGAATTGTCTTGGTAGTGACCATGCTCTGCATTGGGCTTCCTCTGCTAGTTCCTGTCTTCTTCTTCTGGCTGCCACAATGCGCTCGGGCATGTGGGCGTCTTTGGGCTCTTCAAGCGGGAGGTCTGGTAGAGGCGGACTGGGCATTCTTTGTTACCCTTCTTTAGCATCTTGCTCAAAGTCCAGACCCTCTTTGACATTCTGTTCGGCAACTGCTGGGGCTGCTTGTGGTGGTGGTGGTGGTTGCTCATGGTCTTCGAACCCAAGTTCCTTAAGCTCAACAATGCAGAGGCCGGCATGGTGCAGGTAGTGAAATTGCTGCTCTTTTGTGATTCCTGTGCCTGTTGGAAGCTCTCGTTCTTGAAGGCCATACTTTAGTGCTCAGGTAGTCAGTTCTAGCTTTCTTCTTACCTTCTCCATTGAATCATTGCCCTCCGCTTGGGTGACATGTAGTACTGTGCTGAGGAAGGCTTGCCTTTGTGCGTTGGCGCATACATCGGCAGCTTTAGCCTTGGACTCGACAAGCACTCTCTCACACTCAGCCACCGCCAAGCATTCTGTTAACTGCCTAACTCTTTCAAAATTGTTCTTTTTCCATTTGCTAGATCTCTTGTCCATCTTCTTTCTTTCCTCCTCTAGCTCACTTGCCACGGTGGTCACCACCTGCTGCTGCTCATTTGTTAAGAACCAGAGTTGGTTCCTCTCCCTAGATTTTCAAGCTAGCTGTTCTTCATCAATTTCTTTTGCTTGATTTGCAATGCTGAATCTCTGTTCTGCCTCAATAATTAGTTCTAACTTTTCTTGCACAAGCTATTCGTGGCTTTGGATCTCTACAAGTTGCAATCTTCTTTGTGTGAAGGCCATGGCCATGAGGGCCTCTGTGTCTCCCTTGGCAATCTCCAATGCACCTTGCAGTCATTGTGCCTCATGTTGCAGCCTTTGTGCTTCTGCTGCGGGGATTGCCGGCCTTTCTTGTGCTAGGAACTCTATCTCTCTCTCCAGTCTATCTTGTTCCTCAAGTCCACACCATAGTTGAAAAGCTATGGTATCCTCTTGTCGCTCGCTTGGCTTGCCTTCTTGAGCTGCTATCTGTCCGTACCTTTCTAGTTTGGCAGTTCTCTGTTCCAGGTCAGCATACTGCTGCACTAGAAACTTTAAGCTCTACTTCTCTGCCACTAGGTTTTTCTCTTCATCTTCCAGCCTTTGTCTTAGGCGACTCTCATTGTCCTAGTCTTCCTTCGTTTTTGCTTCCAGTTGATCTTGTAGCGCTTTCACCTCCCTTTTTTGGTTGGCTCCTTGCTTTGAAACTTCTAGCCTTAAGGCTGCCGAAGTTTCCTTTTCTTTTTCTAGCTCCACCAGGGCCACATTCTTTTCTTCTTTCGCCTTGTCTAATTGTGCTAGAAGCTCAGCCATATAAGCGTCGTATTTTGCACCAAGTGGCATGGGAGTAGGGGCTGTAGTGGTTGACGCCTCTAGCTTTTGTCGTTTTGGATCTTTCTTAGACTCGGCATTTGTGGCAGCGGGTCTTTTCTCTCCGATTTTCGGTACAATCTCAACCACTTTACTGACAAGCATCTGCATCATGCTCATCAGTTGGGCCGTGTCTAGAGAGGTTGTGGGTTGCGAGGCGGTTGTGGTGTCGGTTGGCACTGGCACGAAGGAGGAAGGCAGGGGGTGCAATAGGGACTTGCTCTTGCCTATAACCACTGGGGTCGGTTCCACACTGCCACTTGCTTCGGCCTCATGGCGGGGACTCAAAGGGTCAATCTCTCCTACCCCATGGGTTTCTTCGACCGATCTACAAGTGGCCTTTGCCAACTCAGCAAGTTCTTTCATCCTTAGCTCGTCAGCTTCCTCCTCCGCACTTTTTTTCCTCTCTTCTTCTGCCCTTTTTGATTCTTCTCTAACTCTTTCGAGTTCTTCCTCTTCCTTTTTTCTTCATTCCTCCTCCACCCTCCTTGACTCTCTTTGAGCCCTCTTCACCTTGGCTCGCTCTTCTTTGCTCAGTCTTTCTTCCTTCTTCTTCTGGCTCTTGTCAGTCTTCTTTTGGTTTTGTGTTTTGTCCGTTTGAGTGGGTGGTATTTCCGGCTCTCCTTTGTCATTTACTGTCTTTTCGCTCAAGCCTTCTTCCTTGTGGTGAGGTGAGCTTTGGTGCACAGCTTGCTCTTCATCTACACGGGAATCCTTGATGGCCTCATCAATGATTTCCGTCAAGACACCTCCATATCTGATTGTAGAGGCTTTTGTGTGGCAGGCTTTTTTCTTGCGGATTGTGCAATAGAGGTCGGAGATTCCCCACCAGCTAGTGCTGGTTGGAGCTAGGAGCGTGGCTAAACTCTTGATAGTTTTTTGGACAAAGCCGTTCCAATCCACATCCTTTGGAACTCCTATAGCGATGCTTTCCAGAAATGGCACCCCGATTCTGTTCATTAGTGCGTTGTATCTGTGTCCTGAGAAAAGGGCGTGGACCATTTTAGCTTGCATCCTTATCGCAAGGTCTGGGATGTCAGCCAAACTGATTCCATCCACCGTGTGCACGTCCTCTTTTTTGACTCCCATCATGGCATACACATCTCTTTTTGGGCGCCTCTCCTTCTTGGACACAAGCCCCATGGCTTTCTCGACAATAACTGTATTAAGGGGCACTTGCACCCTTCTTTCCTAGCCACCAGTCCTTACTGTGACCGTGCCATAGCTCCATCATTCATCAAAGCTCCTTAAGAAGTCATCGCACATGTTGTAGTCTACAACCTGCCCGACCTTTTCCATGTACTTTCGGAGGTTGCATTTGTCCACCAACTCCTTCATGGCCGGCTCTTCCAAGATGGCTTCATCTAAATTCATGGTATGCTTGAACGTGAACTGGCTAAATCCACGTGTCTCGACGCTGATTCCATACTTTGTCAGCTCCTCTTCAGTGAATGGAAGTTTACTTTGTCCTGCCATGATAGGTGCTTGTCATCACACCATGCCAACATTAGCATTATGAATTGGCTCATCACTAACAAAAACCCAAGAAAGAATGCGTGTGACAATTTGCTGTGCTGATTTAGAGGCATGACACTTGGAGATAATTCAAAAGCAACATCTATTTCCTCCTTGCATTCTTTCCTATTTGAATGCGTGTGACTCATCACTAATTTGCTGTGCTGATTCAGAGGCATGACACTTGGAGATAATTCAAAAGCAACATCTATTTCCTCCTTGCATTCTTTCCTATTTGAATTCAGTTGATCATTTTCATCCATTATACATCTTGCTACATCACTTGGCTCTCACTTTTCTCCCCCCCCTTTCCTTAAGTTTTAAGGGAATCCTTCCTAGAATTAGTAAGTGGAGAAGGAGGGCTCGCATGGACTGTGTGGGGCGAGTTACTTGGCCAACAGCCAAGTATAAAGGTTAGGGTTATATTTAAGCTGGGCATGATGATCAAGTTCGCATGGTCGCATGGAAGCTTGGGTGATATAGGTCAAGACATCATGAAAGATGTCCTCGGAGTTGAGGCGACTAGCAACGTGCAACTCCTCTTCTGTGAGGAATTGGTCAATGTAAGGGTGGGCCAATACCGGGTCATCTAAGTGTATGTTGCATGTAATGGCCAAAACCCTAAATGAAAGAGGTGCCACATAAGTAGGGTCGTGTTCAATTGTTTTGATTGCCCTTCTTTGCTCGGCATTGGTCATGATACAGCAACCTTTTTTCTCCCATTGGAGTCGCAAGGCATACCGCAATTGTAAGAACGAAGAAGCAGAGTTGGGCAGCTACGTGAGCTCCTCCAGTTCTTGTTCAGGTGTAGAGCGAGCAGGCTTGTGGTAAGAGGTAATTAGTCTTCTGAGAACGGCTTACTCCTTTGAGATTTCTCCATTAGCGATTAATTCAGCGGAAATTTTGGGGAATTTGACGGTCATAAACTTGTAGTCTTCCCAAGTGCATGGCAACGCACGAACATCAGAAGCAAGGGGTTCATCACAACCCTTCTCCCTAGGCTTGGTCATAGGCGTGGTCGTAGGGGTCTCTATCGGTGGCTCTACAATTGTAAAAGGCTCAAGATAACCCTTGCTAAAAGTAGTCACTATGCGCACATTGCCTATAGCAAGATGGATGCGATCTAGATTATAGTCCACATTGCAATTTGTCTGCTTTTTAAAAGTGCGACCTAGTAGCGACTAATTATCGGCCCCTTTAGTGTTTGGCAACACATAAAAGAAGATTGGGATACTTTCAGACTCGATGGAGACAGCCACTTTGCATTTTCCTAAAAGTGAGTAAGTGTTGCCCCCAAATGGACCGAGTTTAGCATTTTTGGGTTGTAATTTAGGTTGATCAATGTGTGTCCAATGGTTATGCATCAATATATTATAGTCGGCACCTTCGTCGATCAAGGCATCAAAAGAATACATCCGTTCTATAGTGACCGTGATTCGTAGGTAGGCAGGTGATACTGCTTCTTCATCTTGATCTGTCAATTCAGTAATAGTGGCCACGTAGATGTTGACACTGGCTTCAAGCATAGGTGGCTCGTGCAATGGATGGGAAGGAGGATAGTACTTTTTCATGTGACTGCCATTGAAGAAGCCTATTCCTTCACCTTCGAGCGTCTCCAACTCAACATTGCCTGTTCTACTAATTGTATGTACTTGGAAAGGTCCTAGTCCTCGAAATTTCATTTTCTATTTGTGACCCTTCATAGAGTATAGTAGAACAAGGTCCGCCTGATCAAAGTTGCAATGTTTGATATGCTTGTCAAGCCACATCTTTCTTCATGCCTTCTCACAAATCAGAGCGTGGGAAGCTAAGAGTCGAGTCTCCATGAGATACTCTAACTCCACCAAGCGGTTGGTCCAAGCCTCTCTTCCCTCCCAATGCTCCTGAGCTACTATCCTTAAGCTAGGGACAAAGAACTCTAAGGGTAGAATGGCCTCCGTTCCATAATTCATCCTAAAGGGCATTTGTCCTGCAGCCATCTTATAAGCTGTACGATTGGCTCACAAGGCTGCCATTAATTTGTTATCCCAGTCACTTCGTGATGTGGATACCACCTTCGTAAGCACATTGACTAGGATTTTATTTGTGGATTTTTCTTGGCCATTTGCTTGAGGATAGTAGGGCGGGGACCTTCTATGAATTATTAGGAAGGTCAGAGCAGGTGGGATATCACTTCATTAATGAAGTGTGTGCCCTGATCACTTACTAGTTCAATTGGACAACCAAAACGTGAAAGAACCTACTCCCACAAGAACTTCCTAGTGGTTCTAGCGTTGTTCTTCCTAGTGGCTCTTGCCTCTGCCCACTTCGACAGGTAATCAGTTGCCACAATGATGTAGCGTGTCTGGGAGTACTGTGTCACAGGACTAATAGGTCCAATGAAGTCAATGCCCCATTTTTTGAAGGGCTGTCATGCTATTACAGGGGTCAACTCCATCTTATCCTTGCGCACAGGCACCTTATGTCAAGAATCGTGTGGTGGGGGGACTTGCTCAAGATGTTGTGCCGAACACACACAGAATGCACAAGGAGAAGCTTACTCAAGAGACAAGAAGAGAGATGGAGGCCAAAATGTTTTCTTGCTAGTTTCTTCTTCTTCTTTCACACTCTTTACAATGTACACAAAGTATAAATAAGATACCACATAAAGAAAAGTGGCCTACTAAGTCAAACAATGCATAACCAACTACACTAGTCGACTAGCTCTATAACTATGCCATCTGTAAATAGGTATAATAACATGAATATAATAAGTAATGAGTCAGTGGTCATGTGAGAGTCATAATGACCACCGACGTGCTAAGTGTAGACGTGTGGACCCATCTAATTAGGCGGTCCATCATTAATGTCCGCATGTGTTGAGCTTGTCATCTCAACACTCCCCCTCAAGCTCAACTACATCTCTGCAACTCCAAGTAAGCTTCAAAACTTTTGAAGCTTCTATATACCCAATGCCTTCGTGAAGATGTCAACTATCTGATCTTGTGTGCTAATATACACCAAGTCAATCTCACCTACTAGTACCTTCTCTCTCACAAAGTGGTAGTGTACCGGCATGGAACATAGGGTCCCTAGCCAACTGTATACTACTCATGTTGTCACAATAAATGACAACTGGACCTTCCACCTGCACATCTAAATCAGCTAATAACTTTTGCAGCCATACTACCTCACATGCTGCAACAACAGCACCTCTATACTCAGCCTTTGTACTCGACAAAGCAACTGTAGATTGCTTTTTGCTGCTCCAAGTAACTACTACACTACCAAGAGAGAACATGTATCTGCTGGTAGATCTTCTATTAGACATACTACCAGTCCAATCTGCATCTGTGTATCCAAAAACCTGTACATCTGTACCTGCCTCATAGAAAAGTCCATAATGTAATGTGGACTTCACATATCTCAATATGCATATGACTACATCCAAATGTGGCTTTCTAGGTACTTGCATAAATTGACTCACAAGACCAACATCGTAGCTCAAGTCTGGCCTTGTAATGGTCATGTAGATCAAACTCCCCACTATCCTCCTGAACATAGTAGGGTCTTCTATCTCATCCCCAACATCAGTACTCAACTTTACATTCTGCTCCAACAAGACTGAAAGTGGTTTGCATGCTGTCATACCATACTTGGACAACATATCCAAGCCATACTGTCTTTGGGACAGTCATATACCATCATCACATCTGATCACCTCAATGCCAAGGAAGTACCTTAGCTCACCTAAATCCTTCATCTCAAACTTCTTCTTCAAAAAGTCCTTGACTTCAGCAGTCCCACTATCACTATCACCTGTAATAATCAGGTCATCCACATAGATGACTATGATGACCAAACTTGCATCTCCCTTTCTCACATAAAGTGAGTGATTAGCATCAGAAACATAAAAGCCAATATTGACAAGATACTCTCTGATCTTGTTAGACCATGCTCTAGGTGCTTGCTTGAGCCCATAGAACGCCTTCTTCAACCTGCACACATATGTGGGATGCTCTAAATCTTCATAACCTGCTGGTTGATCCATATACACTTCTTCCTGCAAATCACCATGCAAGAAGGAATTCTTCACATCCATTTGTTGCAACCTCCAACCTTTGGCTGCTGCCAAAGTAATCACACATCTGATAGTTGCCATCCTAGCAACTGGAATGAAGGTTTCATCATAATCTATGCCATATGTCTGGGCATAGCCTTTTGCAACCAGCCTAGCTTTGTACCTACTAATAGAACCATCTGCATTGTGCTTAATCTTATAAACCCACTTATATCCAATAGCTTTCTTGCCCTTCGGCAATGATACTAGATCCCAAGTATTATTGCCCTCTAATGCAGCCATCTCCTCATCCATTGCTGCATCCCAATGAGTATGACCAACAGCATCCTTAAAACAAGTGGGCTCAACATCCTCAAATAGTTTCACCATATAAGCATAATGGCGAGCTGCATAACCTTCAAAACCAAATCTTTTAACTGGGTATTTGACCCTGCTAAATCTGCATACCATCGAATCACTCAATGGAGCCTTTACATTACTATGAGCCCTCTGTATACCTGGTGTCTTGACAGAAGGAATACCAAGCTCATCATTCGAGCTCTCTACGCCACTGGAGTCTCCATCAAGAACTGCATCAATGGCATCTGACACTTTATTCTTTCCTTTGTCTTTACCTGTAGTGCTACTAGATGCACCTGAAGATGTAGAGCTATTCCTTAGTCTTCCAAACCAAGGACTACCAAATGATGTCTCTAGTCCACTAAGAGTCCGTGATTCTTGCTTTTTAGCCTGCACATGAGTGTCATGATCATCATTATCATCATCCAATGCATCACCACTAGATGCATACCAACTGCTCATTTCATCAAAGATGACATCCTTGCTCACTCTGAACTTACATGTGACAGGGTTATAACAATGATACCCTTTTTGCTCTAAAGAGTATCCAATAAAGACACATTTTTTTGCCTTTGGATCAAGCTTCTTCCGTAGCTCATCTGGCACATGAACATATGCAACACAGCCAAGTACCTTCAAGTACGATACATCAGGCTTCTTGCCAGTAAAGTATTCTTCAGGAGTCATCCCATGAACTGTAGCTGTGGGAGTTCTGTTCATAATATAAACATCAGTATGAACAGCCTCAGACAAAAAATGCTTAGGCATATTCTTTTCAGCCATCAAGGCATGTGCAACTTCTGCAATATGCCTATTTTTCCTTTCTGCAACCCCATTTTGCTGTAGGGTATACATGCATGTGAACTGTCTCTTTATCCCATGAGACCTCAGAAAATCAGTGAACTCATTTGAAAGGTACTCTCCCCCTCCATCTGACCTCAAGCACTTTACTTTCAAGCCTGTTTCTCTTTCAACTATAGCCTTGAAAGTTCTAAAGTGCTCAAACGCTTCACTCTTTTCCTTCATAAAATATATCCACAGCTTTCTAGAACAATCATCAATGAATGCGACAAAGTATGAACTGCCTCCAAGAGATACATTTTGTGTAGGCCCCCAAATATCTGTATGCACAACATCAAGGATATTTCTACTTTCATCTCTATCATGTGAAAAGGGTTGTCTTGCCTGCTTACCAAACTGACATGCTTTGTATACCTTATGAAATTCTGCAACTCTAAATGTAGGCAAACCTGTAACCAACCCTTTGGACTGCATTAATTTCAGCCTTTGTATATTTGCATGTCCAATGCATTTGTGCCAAATTTCAATATCTGCAACAACATCTTTTCCTTTAGCATACATAGCAGCATTCATAGTAGGAATTCTAGCATCCAGAGTAAACATACGTCCAACTCTACTTCCCTTTGCAACTAACTTGCACTTGTCATTGAAGTCTTCTACAAAGAAGCCCTTTGCATTAAATCTGACTTGCTGCCCTTGCTCTACCATTTGACTGACTAACACCAAGTTCTTTGTAATAGATGGCACATGTAATACATCTGAAAGACTCTTTGTCTTACCATCATGCAAGGACAAGGAAACTTTTCCAATGTGCGAAATTGGGTGGCATGAATCATCACCCGTCTATACATAACGTGCATTTTGCAAATCCTGCATCTCTCCAAACCATTCTGCATGGCTGGTCATATGATTGGATGCGCCTGAATCAACATACCAAACATCATCATGTGTTCCCTTTCCTGTAATAGCATTCAGCATATGCTGCATAACAAACAAACGTTCATTTTTGTCTTCATTCTGTCATGAAGACGATGCATAGTTTCCTTGCTGCAACTTACCGCTGCAAATATCATCTTTCTTAGCATAACATTGGGCTACAATATGACCTGTTTTGCCATAGTAGTGACACACAATACCAGAGTTGTTAGAACCTCTCTTCTGCCATCCACCTCTTCCTCTAAAGCTCCCCCTGCCTCTAAAGTTACCACAACCTTCTGAAACCTGCATATCGCCAAATTGCCGATTCAATCTGTTTTGCTGGTTGTCACTACCACGTCCTGTACCACGGCCTCTTGAACAGAACTTGCCACGTCCCCTTCCTGAACTGGAGTAGAAAGCTTGGACCTGTTCACCACTTCTTTTAGATGTCTCACTCTGCATGTTGATCTCATCAGTGATCATAAGGGAGACCAACTCATCGAAATTTGGAAATGGCTTTCTGACATATACGGAAGTTACAAAAGACTTCCAAGCCTTTTCATTGTTAAGTCCACCCAAAGTAGATGACACCAAATCATCATCATCGGGCATTGCATCAATCACTGCCAAGACATCTGCAATGCTCCTTACCTTCAGTGCATACTCATTGATAGACATCTTCCCTTTCTTCAATGTATTCAACTCTTGTTTGAGTTGAATCTTTCGTGCCTTTGTATTTACGGAAAACATACTTTCAAGTATGGTCCAAGCTGCATATGAATTCTCTGCATTTCTGATATGTCCCAGCATATTATTTTCAATTACTATAGATAGCCAATACATGACCTTTTTGTCTTTTGCATTCCATTCCTTCCGTGCCTTTGTGTCTTCTGCAGTTGGAGGATCACTCACCTCCGGCTCCTTTTCTTCACATAACACAAACTCGTAGAGGCCTTTTCCAATAAGGAAGTTCGTGACACGGAACTTCCATGAAGGGTAGTTATTCTTGTCAAGCTTCTCAATGATGGGTTTCCAATGTTCTTTGCCATTATCACAAAACTAATACCAAACAGCAATCAAATCTTTTGCAACCCTCGACCTGTAGTGCACAGTAATACACCAGACAGTCTTTTTCACTGTTTGCTCAATAATACATGCAATCTGCAACCAGCTTGCAGATAAACCTTGTGTATTCGCTGGTAAACACATTTGAACTTACAGATCTGAAATCTGTAACCTGTGCACCTGTATATGGCAAACACAACTGAAATTTCAGGGTATCTCGAACTGTTGTCTGCAACCCTGCGGCTCTAAAACGGGGCCTGAAATGACCTCGAATGGCCAAAATAGCAGCGGGCAAAACCCTAAAGGGCTTATCTGCAGAATATACAGCGCTCTTTGTGCACACCAAATCTCACTGCAATCTGAGATTTTTGCTCTGCCCTGCTTCTGGTGCCTCCATAGGCACTGTCCAAGAGAAAGAGTGGAAGAATGGGAGAGCTTCTTACCCGTGGCTTGCTTGCTCGAACCTTGCTTCTTCTCCTTCACTTCAGCCTTCAAAATCAGCCTCTCTCAGTGGCACAGCTCTGATACCATATCAAGAATCACATGGTGGGGGGACTTGCTCAAGATGCTGTGCAGAACACACACAGAATGCACAAGGAGAAGCTTACTCAAGAGACAAGAAGAGAGATGGAGACCAAAACGTTTTCTTTCTGGTTTCTTCTTCTTCTTTCACACTCTTTACAATGTACACAAAGTATAGATAAGATACAACATAAAGGAAAGTGGCCTACTAAGTCAAAAAATGCATAACCGACTACACTAGTCGATTGATTCTATAACTATGCCAGCTGTAAATAGGTGTAACAACTTGAATATAATAAGTAATGAGTCAGTGGCCATGTGAGAGTCATAATGACCACCGACGTGCTAAGTGTAGACGTGTGGACCCATCTAATCAGGTGGTCCATCATTAATGTCCGCATGTGTTGAGCTTGTCATCTCAACACCTTAGTCCTCTGGCACTCACTACAGTGTTTTACAAATTTAGCAACATCACGAAATAGGGTGGGCTACCATAGTTGGGATTATAGCACCTTATGGGCTGTTGTATCCCCACTAAAGTGTCCTCTAGCTATTCCACCATGTGCTTCTCTCAATACATCGTGCATCTCGTGCTCACACACACATCTACACAACAAATTGTCTTGTCCTAGCCTATAGAGTTGGCCGATGATCAGTTGGTATGGCTGGATCTTTAAGATAAGTCTCCTTAGCCTGGCTTTCTCAATAGGTCTCTCAGGTAAACCGTTCTCTAGCACTTGAACTACATCATTGGCCCAATATGGCGTCAGATCGGCTCTAAACAAGTCTCTTTTGCTAGACAAGCTAAAGAGATGAGCGTCCAGTAGGTCATCAGGATGCCTTGTCCAACAGCTTCTCTTGTGGGTATGCGGACATGTGATCAACCATGTAGTGCTGCTTTCCCTTACGTACAACCATAGAGAAATCAAATTCCAACAAGAGAAGTAACCATCTAGCTATGCGACTTGTAGTGCACGGCTTGTTCACGAGATAAAGCAAGGCTTGATGGTCAATGAAAAAGATGAAGGGGGTGGCCAACATATAATGCCTAAATTTCTTTACAGCAAACACCATGGCTAACCCTTCCCTTTCTGTAGTGGAATAGTTTATCTCCATTTCAGTGAGCTTCCTGCTAGCAAAACTCACGGGGTAATCTAGGTTATGCTCACTCGGCTGGCATATAGAACAACTCCAATAGCAAACTTAGAGGCATCTATGTGCACATGGAATGTTATGCTCCAGTTTGGGGCTTGTAAGATTGGTGTAGTGGTGAGAGCCTTCTTCAACTCTTCATATGCCCGCTGGCATTCCTCAGTCCACTCGAATACGATCAACAGCTTGTACAATGGTCTAGCAATTAGTGTGTAATCCAGTACAAAGCGTCGATAGTATCCCGTATGGCCTAAGAAACACTGAATGCCCTTGTAGTTAATGGGTGATGGTAGGTCGACAATGACCCTAACTTTTGAGAAATCGGTGGCAATGCCATTCCTTGACACTACGTGCACTAGGATACATCTGTACTTCACCCAAAACTGGCACTTTAAGGGGTTTAACGAGAGGTTGTATAACCGACACCGTTCAAAGACAGCTCTTAACTTTTCTAAGTGTTCAGCCCAACTAGAGTGTATGCATAATTCATCTACGAACACCTCTAGCTCGCATCTAGGCATATCCTTGAAGATGGTGCATATTAATTGTTGGAAGGTCATAGGTATATTCATTAACCCAAAGGGCATAATGATGCAAGCAAATACACCTCACTCCGTGGCGAAGGCAGTCTTGTGCCTGTCGTCAGGGTGCACTTGCACTTGATTGTAGCCAGAGAAGCCATCCAGGAAGTTGTAGGCTTCTTTTCCTGCTACCCTCTCCAGCATGTGCTCGGTATATGGTAAGGGGTAGTTGTCCCTCTTCGTAGCGGCATTAACTTTCTTGTAATTCACGCACACTCAAATTTTACCATTCTTTTTCATAACGATCACTATAGGTGATACCCAATCCGTGTGCTCAATCTCATATATAAATCCCACCTTCAGGAGCTTATCGATTTCCTCCTTCACTGCATAGGTGTGTTTGGGATTCATAGGATAAGGTCGTTGCTTTGTTGGCACCGCATCTGGAACCATTGGGATATTATGGGTCACAACCCTAGGATCGACTCCTTTAAGTTCCTCCAAGGACCAGGCAAACACATCGACATACTCTCGTGGGAGAGCAGCAAGTTTAGCCTCCTCATCCTTGGTCAAGTCATCAGCAATGAACACAGGTCGAGGCTTCTCGCCTTCCCCTGCCAAGTTGACTTCCTTGACCTTGGCGGGTCCCTCAATTGGCTCACTGGTTTGCCCTTATCTCTTTGCTCCTAGCAGAATCACCACTCTATCACCCTTCTTAAACTTCATGAAGTGTTTGGGGAGATCCTATGGCTTCTTTTGCCTCTCTGCTTCGGAGTCCTTAGTTTGCTTCCTGGCCTCCTCCTTTAGCCGTGTGCGCCTTAGGTGGACTCACAAGTCCCCTTTGGTGCGTTTGACCTTAGAGGGTTGGGGTATTTTGGGATCACTCTCCGTACTGACTTTTGACTCCGAGTTAAACTCACATCCCTTGCTTGAGAAAGGAGTTTCATCAGGGGGTCATAATTCAGTAGTAGGTGTATCCATCTTAAGCACTGGAACTACCAATGGTTGCGCCACTCCTGCCTGTTCGTAATCCATGGCTCCTATGTGCTCCAACCAAGATCTATTGCACTCCATTCGCATGACTCCTCTTTTATTCCAGCCTGCCCTTTCCCTTCTAGGCCTAGAGTCTGCCTTGATTTGTTCGATCGCTCTCCCTTCAGTGTCATATTCTATCGTGTCTAACTCTTCTTCACTCTCGTCTCCAATAGAGCGGCAGTCCTCGTACTCCTCATCATCAGAGTCTTGCCCCTCTAACTGCTCGTCATCCCCCGGGTTTTCCTCTCCAATCTCCTTTTCATTAGTGACTAAGGCCCAATTGTATAATAGGTTAAGGTCGTGAATTGTGGTCCATTTCCACTCAAGCTTAGCCAAAAGATCACTTAGGGGTTTTAGATTGGCAGTCATGTTGCCCTTCAGTTTATTGGTCAGGTACTCTATGATTCCCTGAAGCTCAAGCTTGTTGGTGGGGATATGGAACGAGACTGATTTCCGTGGGTTATGTGAACTTCCTGCCATCATGCAAAGTGACACGATGGGCTCCCTTCTGGCATGCTTGGGGATTTAGCAGCTTGCCTATATAGATCTTCTTCATCTGAGATCAGTAGGTCAACGGTTGCCAAGACATGCATCCAATCCCACTCGTCCTCAGGGCAAGGGATGTACTTGGTCAATGACCCATAGGGTTTGCTTGCCTATGCATCACGTTTTAGCATGGTTGAGATAGCATCAAGGTCGGATGGGGTAGTCTTCCAGGTATCCATCTCAACCCTTACCGCTTCCGTTCTATTACCCAAGAAGATGAGATTGTTACCCCAATCTTCAATAACTCGTGTATTCCTCATCCAGGGTTTACCTAGTAGTATGTCATAGTCCACTCCCTTCACCATGACAATAAAGTTCACAGAAAACTGCACCCCTATGACCTTCACTGGCTAGCTATTTACGACCCCGAATGGTCTGACCTTCATTCTGTTGGCCAATGTGACATTGAACCTAGCCATTTCCATGGGTGGGTTTCCCCAGGCCTGTAGAGCTGCGTGGCTCAAGACACTGACACCGGTGCCTGTGTCTACGATTCCTTTTCATGTTACATCCCCCAAGGCTAAGATAGGTAAGACTGCATGCATCTCAGTGCCTTCCCAAAAAGCATTGGCGTGCAGTGACCTTGGAACTGAGTGTAGCGTTAGGCTTGGAATCTGTGTGACTGCATCCTGCTCTTGCAAGTCAGCGACAATGTGCTCCTCTTTTCCCTCCACCCAGTGCTTTAATTCTTGCCATAAGGAAGGGTGCTGCCGAAGCAGATCTCCTAGGCTCAAGGTTATTGCCGTGGTTACTAAAGTGGTGAGGAGGTTGCTGGGTGGTTGCCTTCCTCCTTGGTCAGTACTCTTTGGCCATATGTCTTGGTTAGCTTGCTGACATGCTTCTTCCTGGTCTTGCCTCTGTGGCATCTCATATGGTGTGGGTGCGTTCCCCGATTGAGGTCGCGACAGTGAAACGGATATACTCACACTAGAGAGGCCTTCCATTTGGTCTTCCAATATGGGCTCTATGTCCTTAAGGTGTTCCTGGGTGTCCTTGACCCACTCCTTGACTTTGTCTATAGCCTCGAGTTGCCATTTGGGGTGGGGTATTCCCCTACCTTGGCACTTCCTAGTTCTGTTGTCTTAGAAGCTGAGGTCTCTGCCTCTGCATCAGTGACCCTCTTTCCTGTCACTAGCGTCATAGCTTCCTCAGTCTTAAGGGTAATATTTGCGTATGTTCTCTTTCTCCTTCTCCTCCGGCTTTTCTTTCCCAACGAGGCTGCATCCAAGTTACTTGGCCCAGGCAATGAGATGCCTATTTGTTTTGTCTGTGCTCGCGTCATGACATGCAGTGGGATGGGCGTATCCTCACTGCCAAAGGTCTCCACACCGAACAGCCCCAAGCGTACTGAGGGCACGTTGGCAGAACTAATTGATGGATTCCGTCTAGGACAGTCAGGAAATAGGTGTATGATTCCACACTCGGTGCATCGAAGGTCAGCTTTGTCCTTGTTTGCCTATTCCCTTTCAGGGCAGCATGATGAAATATGGCCTAGATGAGACCGCAAGTCCAGCATGAGATTGGATCTTGGCTTGGTCCTCCAAAGCCTCTGCCTCTTCCTCTACCTAGCGCCATTACCGGTAGTGGTCGATAGTCCATCAAGTCTGGATTGCCTTCCTCATCATAGGATATGTATGGGTTCACATAGGTCTCCTCTTCACTAGGTTCTTCCACATAGTGAACAGGAGCGTCACTTGATGGATGGGTTACATAGGGCCCTGGTGGTCTGGGTATGCTTGTTGGGTTCATCTCTAGCCTAGGAATGGCCGGCCTTGCGTCATTTGGTGCTGGAAGTGCCAACTGGGCTCCCCTGCCAAAGAGGTTAGGTGGCCTATTGCCTAAGTATGGAGGGTTGTATTGCTGCGCATATGGGGATCTCCTTGGCAATCTGCAATGTAATGTGTCATGGCCGAACCTACCGTAGTTCGAGCACGGCCTAGATCTAGGATCTTGGCACTCGGCTGGGAGGTGGTTACCACCACAGTGTATACATCGCACATGCGACCGCACAGGCTTCCTCATTTGTTCTTGCAATCATGCAAGCTCCATTCTTACCTCAGCCAGCTCTTGGCCTTGGTCAACACTCTTTCCCTTATCCTGTATGCTAGAGTTCTCTCTCTTTCCTGAAACTGTTGACCGCTTTGGAGCTCCCTAGCTTGTACTGTCCCGATTGGTGTTCCTCATGCTTCGCTCCCTAAGCTAATCATCCACCCTTATTGCCTCTTCAAAGACTCTAGCTAACACGTCTCGGTGTAGAGTGGAGTTGCTAGCCAAAGCCTTGTAGAGCTCCTCGCTTTGAATTCCATTTATAAACACGGTAGACACAGCCTTCTCGTTAGGTCGCTCATTGGTAGGGATCCTCTTAAATAGGCTACGTATATGAATGACGTAGTCTCTTACATCATCCTTTTCCCTCTGACTGACATTCATCTATTGGACGATGAGATTGTCAAGTACCTTGCCTCAAAGAATCTCTTGATAAAGTGGTCCTTAAGATGGGCAAAGTTTGTGCACTCAGCTGCATCTAGACTAGTGTACCAAATTCTCCCCTTATCACCTAATCACAGACTGAAAGCTTGAGAGTGTTGTGCAAGGTCTGTGAGACCGTTTGCTTCGCAAACTTGTTCAAATTGCTCCACAAAGCTATATGGATCATTGCTAGGTTCATACTTGTCTAGCTGCTTTGCTACAATAGGGATCCTATATTGCCCCTTTGCCCCTTGCGTGACCCCTAATCCTGATAGTAATGATGTGGCTAAGGCTGTTGCGCTCTGCTCAACCGACGTATTGTCCATGAGCCGCTTGGCTGCAAGTTTACTCAATGATAAGTCAGCCTCTGCTGCTCGCTCTCTCTCTGCATTTGGTCCTACTTTGGCTGCCCCAACCAAGGCTAGCACTCGCTCTCTCTCTGCATTTGGTCCTACTTTGGCTGCACCAGCCACGGGCCTCGTATATGTCTGCATCTTGTTGGAGCTTTCTAGCCTTTTTCTCGTGGTTATAGGCAATTATGCTCTCTAGCGCCTTTCTAATCGCTTTTCTTTCCTCTTCTAGGTTTGCTGCCACTTCCTCTACTGGTCTGCCCTGAACTACCGTCCTAGTCAACAAGTCGTACTCATTGACTAACTCCTGCACTAAGACTGGGAATTCCCCCAAGTCTAGTCGATCCTCTCCTTGTCCGCCTCGTGATCCTGACATTGCTCCCACTTCCAGCTCCACAAGGTCGTCGATCAATTTGAGTAGCTCCGGTAGCGTCCGATCCTCTATGTTGTTGCCTTCTGGATCTTCGTGTCCTCTTAGGGTCCTACTGATGGGGCTCTTAGGTAGCCAACTATGTTTTGGGATCTTCTCCTAATAGTGGGTTCCTTGATGTTATTATGTCTCCTGATGAATTCCTTGTTATTGAAAGCAGTTGTCAATCTTATTCACAAGTTGTGCTTCATGCTTTCTAGTGCTCAGTGCAAAAACATGGCTTCTCCTTTTCTTGTAGTGCACCTTTGGTGATGAAATCAAAAGTGAGGTGCGGATGCAAGAAATGCTCAATGCAAACTCCAATCTTCCCCTTACGTTCGTAGCCTGATATGGCTCTAAGCGTAGGTTCTGGCTGATCTAAGGTCTTACTGAAAGTCCATGCTGCGTTCTCTATTCTACTTTAGGGTTGGTTGATTGGTTGGTCACCGAAAGTCAAGTCAAATTCTAAATTTGGTATGCTCAGTGTCTAGCTGTTTGGGGTGAATCCTCGGTTATCCTGTTTGGACTCTGGCTTCTAAGGGATAAATTGGGTTTCTTGGGGGGTCAGAGATGTGAACAAGGTGGCCCCATGACAGTAGGGCAGGTTTAAAAACCCTCTATTTAAAGTTCTGGTGAAGTGGTCCAATTCTGGGAATCGGACGGGCTAGTTCGATTTTCACACTAGGAACAGTGGTCCAATTATTGCAGTTGATCCAATTTGAGACTCAGACAAGGTGGTCAAATTTTACTTAGGTCAAATTTCCCTAGTCGGACAGGGGGGGTCCGACTATTGCAATGGATTGAGTGGTCCGATTGGTCCGATTTTCATGCTAGGACCAATGGATCGATTTTGGCATTGGGTTCGATTTTGGGACTAGGACACGTGGTCCAATTTTGAGACTGGGTCCGATTCTCACAGTGGTCTGATTCTGGGAATCGGATCGGATAGGGTGGTCCGATTCTAGCAGTCGAACGATCCGACTCCCGAAATTGAATGGTCCGATTCTGGGAATCGGACGGACTGGTTCGACGGCACGGATGACGGCCCGCGGGTTGTGCGCGATACCTCAAGGTCAATGCCTACTCCATGGAATCATCCTGTGCCTTCCAAATAGGTGCAAAACAATACAAGGAACTACCAGGCATACCTGGAATCAATGTGGCGCTCGAATTGATCGGCACTTCAACGATCTCCCCACAGCTCTCTCTCTCTCTCCCTCACTCTCTCCCTGGCTCTCAAGCTCACTCTCTTCTCAGAAGGCAGAATGTCAACTGTGGTCTTTCTTGGTTCCCTGGGCCTCTTACTGCCCCATCCCAGCCTGCTGTAACCTCAGAAATTAATCCCTCATACTCTTCCAGCCAAAAATCTGAATCTGTGCCCCTATTTCCCTGTTTCCAACAACAGTAGAACCCTTCTTTTTTCCTTCTTTTTCCTATCCTAATATTAACCTAATGCAACCAAAATCAAAACCAGAGATGGAGATGGATGGTCCTACTCTAATATTCAACAACAAATCAAAATACTTACTTGCTCCAAGGATCAAAACCTCCTAAATCTCCTAACTATCTCGAGCACCGGTTCAGGCTGCAAACCCTACTTCTATGCTCGATTCGATGAGCGCGTCACTGAAGGCTCGATTCTGTCTGTCCTGGCAACGGAACCAAAATGGAGGGGAGCTACGGAGCTCTACCTCGAGACCTACGGACCGCTTATTGATCAAGCATTTCAAGCCGAGCGGCCATGGCTACCTCTCACATAGCCGACGTGCAATGCCTACCTTATGGGTGTAGTGAGCTTACCTTGATCCTCGATCGAGTTCCCTCCTCTCTCTTGCACTCCGGTAGTTTCACGATCCTTGTGGCAAGCTCAAGCAACCTCAAGCCCTCTCCATCAAGCTCCATCCTCCATAGTCGTGCAAGAGAAGAGAAGAGAAGAGAAGAGAAGATGAAGAGAGAAGATGGGGAGCTTCTTCTCCAGGATCCCTCACTCTCACACACTCACTCCCTCAATCCCTCACTCAAGCACAAGCAAGAAGGCAAGAACCAAGAGAAGAAGAATAAGAAGCTTTGGCCACACACAAGGACGAGCTTCTCATTCACTTTTGAACTTTATATACATGCCCTACTTTTTGGGCGGTCATCCCCAATTTTTACATGGCCGGCCATTAGCCTAGGCCCTCTTTTCCTATTTCCCACCATTCTAACTTACCCCATTCCCAACTAATGTATACAATTTGCACAAAAGTGAGCCCGGCACTCTTTTACAAGGATTCGGGAGCGCTTTCACAATTAATGGTGCGCTTTTACTCTTTTCTTTTCTCGAGGCAACATTGAGGCCTTCTGGAGAGGTTGTCATTCAAAATTTTCAGGGTCTAACCTCCATCTGGGGCGCCTTTTTCTTCCTTTGTCCTGTGCCCTTTCGATTATCTCCTTCTTCCATTTTCCCACTCCTCTGCTCTATTTTCTGATCCTCTGTCCTGTGGTAAACATTGTAAAAAATGTAGCTAAGACTATTTCTCCTCTTTGTGAATTTCCTTCCTATTAGTTGTTTAGTTTACCTTATATTTAGTATTTAGCTTGGTTTCGGCTTTGATGCCTTCATTATATTGGTTTCTAATTTCATTGTTTCAATGATTGTCTATGGCAATAGGTTCTTGGGTTCTATGATTGTGAGAGTCCCCACATGGTCAAGACTAGTCTAATATGCAAATGTGTGTGTGTGTGTGTGTGTGTGTGTGTGTGTGTGTGTGTGTGTGTGTGTGTGTGCATTATATTAAGGTGGCAAGCTTAACACATGCGGATATAAATGATGGATCACTTGGTTAGATGAGTTCGCACGTTTACACTTAGTATGTCAGTGGTCATTACGATCCTCACATGGCCATTGAATTATCATGTATTATATTTGGTTTGTTGCACCTATCTATAACAAGTATAGTTATATCAATATGTCGATTAATATGGTGAGTTATATATTGTTTGATTTAATAGGACACTTTTCTTTATGTTGTATCTTATCTATACTTTGTGGACATTGTATTGTGTATAAAAGAAGAAGAAGAAACCAATAAGAAAACATTTTGGTCTCCATCTCTCTTTTTTTGTTATTGAGTGAGCTTCCTCTTGTGTGTATGGTGCATGTTTGGCGTAGTAGCTCAAGCAAGTTTCCTAACCACGCTATTTGTGACATGGTATCAAAGCAATGCCATTGAGAGAGGATGATTTTGAAGGTTGAAGTGAAGGAGCAGAAGAAAGGATTTGAGTAAGCAAGAAATGGGTAATTAGTTCACCCACTCTTTCTCTTGGATAGTGCCTGTGGAGGCACCGAAAGCATAACATAACAAAAATCTCAAATTGCTATGAGGTTTAGTGTGCGAGTAAAGCATTGTATATTCTACAAATATTTTTTTGGGGACTTTTGTACTATTTTGGCCATATGATATTGTTTTGAGCTCTATTTTTGACCCGCAAGGTTGCGGACAATAGTTTCACAGTATACTTCAAGTTCGATTGTGTCGACCAAAAGTGGGTACATAGGTTACAAATTCTGAATCTATAAGTTCTGAGGAGTTTGGTAAAAACCAAACACAAGTTTTATTTGTAAACAAGTTATAGATTACATGTAATGTTGAGCAATCAGTGTGGCAAATGCTACTTAGTGTGTTGCTGTGCACTTGTTGTAAAAGGTTGTAGAAGGATTACTTACTGTTTTTTTAAATTTTGTAAAAATAGTGGAGAACAATGAAAACTGAATCATTGAGAAGCTGGACAAGAATTGTAGAGGGAGCTCACGCTCAACCGCCAAGACCCACGGACCGCTTTTTGTTTCAAGAGTTTCAAAAGAGCTCTAATGGCTATCTCTCACCTAGTTGACGCGCCGTTGATCCTACGAGTGTAGTGAGCTTACCTTGATGCCGATATGAGTTGCCTCCTCTCTCGCACACACCGGTAGCTTCACGATCCTAGATGCTAGCTCAAGCATCCTCAAGCCTCCTCCATCTCCAAGCTCCATCCACCATAGCCGCGCGCACGAGAAAAGAGAAGAGAAGAGAAGAGAAGAAGAGAAGAGGAGATGGTGAAGAGATTCACCCTCTTAATTTGTCACTCCCACACACTCACTCTCTCACACTCTCACATTCTCTCTCTCAAGAGCACACACAAGTAAGGAGAAGAGAAGAAGAGAAGAAGAAGAGAACTCTTGTTAGCCACACACCAAAGAATGAGCTTCCATTCACTTTTTGAACTTTATATACAAGCCCTAAAATCCCATGGGCACCCATCCCTTTTTTACATGACCAACCGTTGTGGCAAGGTCCTTTCTCTATTTCCTCTTCTAGCCTTATGCCTCTAGTCTACACTCGTCTAATATTTTACAATTGGCACATAGGAGGGAGCTTGGGGCTCTTTTACACGAGTTTTTGGAGTTTTTAAAGGCCCCTTTCATTTAAAATTACGCTTTTGGCCCCAACTTAGCTTTAGAGGCCGCCCTCGTGTCTTTGCTCTTTTTCCATCCTTTTTTCGCTTTTTCATTCATTTTTCTACCTTCTTGACTTGGGATTAACATTATCCCCCTCTGAGAGGGGTGCCGATCCCATGGCACTTTTGGTTGCTGTTGGGGTTTAATAGGCAGTTGGCAAAGTAGTCGTATGAGGATAGGGCCACATGTAAACTCGGGTGCTTGTGGAAACTTGGTAATGATGTTTGTTGGAGAAGCCAAATGGATAGCAAGGGGATGATGACGAGGGCCTTCGAAGTCGGTGGTTTGTCGCTTTGTGATGCCTGAAAGGAAAAGGTGTGGTGCTCTACCTAAGGGGGATGTCTACCTTATTGTGTAGTGCATTGTGCTTGTGCTGGTGGAATGGGGAGTTGAGTCTAACCACAGGATAGCCGTGGTGATATCCCACACTTGAGGACCCCATTCGTGCAAAGGGAGGTGCGGTCCAAGTAGCTTAGGGTGACAAGTCTAACCATAGGCGAGTGTTACCTCCCTAGGTATGTCCTGCCCTTGATGGGCCCTAAGTGTGAAGTGGGGGAGAAAAAAGGGCTAGAGGGTTAGGAGCGGAGCCATCCGACCAAAGCCACCGGGCACACCTAACTTGAGGACCCCTAGGTGCAGTGATCGTGCTTTATGTGGTGCTGAGTGCTTCTCCAAGTGAGTTGTTTTGTCCATTCCGTGTGTAATGTTCCTCTTGCTTTTCCTTTCATGCTTTTCTTTTTCTTTCTTTCTTCTTTAAAAAAATAAAAATAATAATAGTGTTACACTAATAGAATGATAGCCAGTGCCTAATTCTCAATGTCTGAATTAGGCGAAGAAGGGGGTCGGATGGATTTACTCAAAAATTGATAGCTTTACATGTATCCTTTCAGATTCATGCGGACGTGGAGGGAGGTGGTGGAGAGAAAATGATGATTGCATCTAGTGAACTGGCTGTCGTTCATGTCTTCCAAGAGAGCTAGGCAAAAAAGAGGGGAGGAGGCTAGCCCTCATCATCAGACGTGCCATGGCATAGTTGTCGATGGCGTTAGGGTCAAAGAAGAGGGGAGGCATGCCATGTTCTTGTGGAGTTGGATCCTGCTTAAGTAATAATTTAAGTAACCTAAGATAATTACATGTAATTACGAAAGCTAGATCGAGGCATGAAGAGAAATCCGGGAGGAAATGCGTCATAGAGTCATCCAAGCTTTCCGAGTTGAAGAGGAGGGCATGTTTGAAGGAGACAACATTAGAGTTATAGATGATAGGAAAATCATAACGCCCATGGAGGGTGGCATCAAAATCCACACCTACCCTATGAGGGTACACCATGAACGTGGGGTTATTTATCTCATAGGTCAGGGTGTTGCAAAAAGCCATCCAGGTGAGCATGCTGATGTCGCACACCCGCCTCCTCCATAGGGGTTGGCAGTTATATCCCTATATGGTATGTGGTACTTGAAACACTTTGTTTTGCCAAAACTCAGCTTCTTCATTTTTCCAAAGTGTGGGAATCTTCTCCCTTTCCTCCAGCCACTTTTGTCCTAGTCGGCTACCAATCACGATTACCTTGAGCAGTAAGACCCTCCGCAGGCTGTTGGGCATGAGGAAGCTGAAGGTGAATGGGTCTTTTTCTCTTTCTTGCCACTTCCAAACTACCAGCTTTGCGTGCAATCCAGCAGGAATGTCATCAGGGCACAGTGGGAGGGGTGCGGACGGCTGCACGACTAGCTTGTCCCTTAGTTACTTCCTGGTTTCTTCGACTAACTTTCTCTATCTTTCCCTGAGCGCGGCTTGTCTCTCCGCATATGGATCAACTTGCTGTTGCTTTTGGGAATGCGGAGAGGGGGGTTATGGGATCACCTCTTCTCTGAATCTCCCCATATCGAATTCAAGCTGCTCGGCCTCCTCCCCCTGCCGGTCTCCTTGTTGTGCTTCTTCTTCAAAGGCCATTGCGTCAATTTCCTAGGGGGTTAGGCTGGCCAGTAGCAGGTGCTTTTGTTGCTCTTCTAGGCTCAGCCTAACCTCCGCAGGTTGGGGTGGCATCTGCAGTCCTGCGTGTAGAGCTCTGCGTGCGATATTGAGTTTTTTCTGTACCATCTCCAATGACTCTCTTTCTTTTGGGCGGGTGGTGTCTATTAGTGTGTTAATGAAGGCCTTTTTGCTGGGCACTGAAGGCTGTCTAGGCGGCTTCTGCTTTGCTCTCTACAAGGATCTTTTCTTTCTCTACCATAGCGAGGCGTCGTGCCTGTGTCTTCACCCTTTTTTCGTTCTACACTGCCCATTCCTCTACTCTCTTGTTCATCTCTTCCATGCTCTCTCCTTGCTTCTGTACTAGGGTTACAAGCTTCTACTCTTGGTCTTTCAGTTCCCTGCTCATGTTCTCTTGCTCTTTCTTTCCCAAGTGTAGCTGATCGGTACTCGATCTTCTTTTGCCGCTGCTCCATCTCTTGCTTTCTCTCTTCTTTGGTATTCAATTCCTCCATCATTTGCTTGATGTTGACAATTTTCGCCTTCAATTTCCCATGTTGCATCAGGAGGAGCTTATAAAGGCCTCGTCCAAGGCCTCATTCATTGGCTATGGAAGCATTTTGGCTATGCTCATCCAAGAGGCAGTGAAGGAGACACAAGGTGCAGAAGAAGGAGAAGGAGAAACACTTGATAGGTTACCCCCTCACCAGGAAGAAGATATCACAAAAGAAAAAGAAGCAGGATGAAGGCCGCAAGAAGGAGAAAGAGGATTTGGAGATGGAAAAAAGAAAATCCCTCAAGGAGGTCGAGGAGAGGGAGAAGAAGAAGAAACAGGAAGAAAAAAAGGTAAAGGAAGAAGTCAACAAGACTAAAAGGTGTCAAAACAGGAGGCCGAGGAGAGGAAAAGGAAAGAAAAGGAAGAAAAATAGAAATTGGAGGAAGAGTGCAAGAAAACTGAAGAAGAAAGGCAAAGAAGAGGAACTGAGAAGGAAGGAGGAGGAGGACTTGGCCGAAGCTACACGTCGGGTCAATCGAGCAGCAGAGCAGCAGGGCCGATGATCTGGGAGCCTTGAGTCTATTGAGGGAAGAAGGGCTTGGTTCTAGTACGTAGGTACCAAAAATCACACCGCTCGATGTCTTTGAAGGCAAAGGCAAGGCCCTTATCCACCCTATCCCTACCCTCATGGTGCCTCCCACCAAACCAACCACCCTCACCCCTAGCATCCCCACCAGCGCAGATGTCTCCAACTTCGTGGCATGGATATAGTATTTTATTAATAAATAAATGACCCAGGGAAAGAGCATGGAGACCATGACCACGGGGCAAAAGAGACCAGCCACATATGCTGAGTCGAGACACGACCAGAAACGTCAGAAAGTAGAGGCCTCGACCACTCCAATCCACACAATAATGATGCCACCAGCCAATTACGACGAGTACATCGTCAAGATGCTCTCCCAATTGGAGAAGGCTAAGGAGGAAAAGAAGATAGTTGTGGCTGAGTTGGTGGCGAAAAAGGAGTCAATAGCTGCATTCGAGCTCGAAAAGACCTGCATAATAGCCATGCAACAAAGAGAGATCTCTGATCTCAAATAGGAATTGAAGGCCAAGGAGGACATGGAGGAGAGCTACTAAAGGATGAAAATCAAAAATTGGTACAGATGCAGAGAGACCTGGTCAATGGTTTTGCGTACATATCTGTTCCAATCGACTTCATCCAAGGTGTGAGCTGCTACATTCTCCATCACAGGCACACTGATTCGATGCATTAAGGAGTTGTAGTGCTGGCTAGAGAAGAGCGCGTGCACTAGCTTTGCTTGTAGTTTGGCTTCCGCATCAGGAATGTCCTGGATGCTCATGCCATCATTAGTTAGCACATCCTCCCTTTTCATTTTCAGCATGGCATAAGCATCCCTCTTATGCTTTTTCTCTATCTTCGGCTCCAATCCTAATGCCTTCTCTACCAAGGTTGGGTTTAAGTGAACTTGCACCTGTTTAGCATTTTCTCTCCTTCCCACCATCACGGTGCCACACTCCTGGTCAGGGTCGTATGTCCTGAGAAACTCCACACACTTCATGTGGACAGGCTCTTATGCAAATTTCTCAAGGTACTTGGTGAGGTTGCACTGCTCGATGACTCTCTTAGCCGCTTCCTCCTTGGCCACCACACCCTCTATGTTATGAATGGTTCAGAACTTGAGATGATTGTACGCGTGGTTTTCAAGGGTGATGTCGTATTGTGCTCTTTCCTCCTCCGTGAACAGAAGTCGGTGGGCGCGGTCTTGCTGCGACATCTTTTGTTCTTGTCATGATCCCAAGTTTCCATTAGTTCTTTCAAAATAATAATTTGCTGAAAAAGTCATAATTTGCTGGAAGAGAAAGACTCTATATGTTTATTGAATGAAAGCATTAAAATCCAATCCAATATAGAATCTTCCCTTCAGACTTTAACTTTTTGCCCTTTATTTCAAAGTTCTCGTGCCATTTTTCCTATCTCACTCGTTGTTTGCATGTTTATGCATTTTGCTTGATTTTCCTTGGTTTTAATTTGATTCACCTCACCCCTCTCCCCTTCTAGCTCGAGAAGAATCCTTCCTAGGATTGAAGGTTAGGAGGTCAAGGGCATTCTGCAATGGGTCTAGGAGTTATCGATGTAGGAACCAAGTGTAGAAATCGGGGTTGTACTCTAATTGAGCTTCATGGTCTAGATCAAAAGGTTGAATTCCCATGTGTGTGATGTAAGTGAGAACATCTATTAGAAAGTCATCGAAAGTGATGTGGCTAGCAATATGTATCTCTTCCTCAGCCGATAGGTGATCGAGGTAAGGGTGTCCTTTGATGTGCTCTTCCATGGGTCAGCCACGAAGAGTGGTTAACACTCTATAGGAGGTTGGTGCGACGTAATTGGGGTCGTACTCCGCTGTTTTGATTGCGCGGTGCTGCTCAGCGTTTGTCATGACTTGGCACCCTTCAACTTCCCATTGCAACCTAAGAGTGTACCAATGCCTTAAGAATGGGGATTCAGTATCAACATGTTTTAATAATTTTGCAATTTCTTGGTCAGTGATGGCAGAAGTGGTTCCCTAATCATATGACCTGATGAGGCGCTGTTTGAGGGCTTGCTCTTTGGAGATCTTGCTGTTGAGCAATTCAGCAGTGGAGTTAGTTGCTTTTGCGAAGGCAAGTTCAAACGTCTCCCAAGAACAAGGTATCGTACGAACTTCGGTTACAAAGGGTTCGAGCAACAGGCCTAAGTCCAAGCGGTCGTAGCTCAGAGTTAGCTCTCTAAAAGTGGCATCTAGTCATCTAATGCATTCAACCACGTCATCCCCCGTATCTTCGGCTAGATGTGAGGCCAGTGTTAAAAATGATTTTAGCTCATGGGAGGGTTTAAGACGTGCTAGTGGTTGGCGTTTGATAGCACTAGAGCCTTTGACAATGAATAGTTGCAGTTGCAGGTGTTCTTGAGATTGCGGTTGGACCTCTTGGATTAGGGCTGGGAAAGTAGCAGTGACATCCGATGGACTATTGCCTTCAGAATGGATCAGGGTAGTCGGATTGGCTCTAGCGGGTGATGGCTCATGTGATGATGTCTGTCGTTTGGACCGATAGGCTTGTTCGACTCTCTTGGGCATGTGCGTGGATGAGCTTGATGAATGTGGGTCTAGAAAGCACTGCCGCTTATGGTTTTGAGGTTCTATGGGACTCGGGGTGATCAAGCTTGAGGATGGCGTACGAGTGGTGCCTTTGGCCGTGTGGGCTTTAGGGATCCATATCCAAGCATTTCCCTCATAGTAGCCTCGCGTGCAAGAGGGATTTAGGGACCCATCATTTCTTGATTATGCGTCAATTTCTGTGACTGCGCCTTGGTTTCCTAGGTTTAGAGTTTCGGGTCGTATGAGGATGTGTGCATCGACTCCTAGACGGCGGTTGCGACTGTTTAGGCTTTCATTGGAACCTAGGCTGTTGGGCCTTAGCTTTTGCTGTTATGAACGACGGTTTCTTGAGAATTGGTGGGTCGTGGCCGAGCACTACCCCCTCCTTAGATTTGGCTACTAATACTTCTACCGGTGGCCTTGCGGACTGTGATGAGGTCGCGCAGCCCTTGCTAAAAGCTGTAACAATGGGAACGTTGCCTATGGCGAGGTGGATGCGCTACAATTCATAATCAACATTGCAATGAGTTTTCTTTTTGAAGGTTTGCCCTAGCAGCGACTCCGTGCCTGTGTCTTTGGCATTTGGCAACACGTAGAAGATCATTGGTATAGTCTCAAACTCAATAGAAATGACGGCTCTGCACTTGTTAAGAAGTGTGTATGAGCGGCCGCCATATGGGCTTAATTTGGCATTAGTGGGCTGTAATGGTGGTTTGCCAAGTTGGATCCAATGATCGTGAGTCAAGACACTGAAGTCTGCTCCCTCGTCGATCAAGTCATTGAAGGCGCATGTTCGCTTGGCAGTGACCGTGATGTGCAGGTATGCAGGCTCTACGGCTTCCTCATCCTCATCATCGATTTAAGGGATTGTGGCTACTCATACTTTGACAGGCGGTTCCAACATTGGTGGCTCATGTAAAAGATGCGTGGGAGGGTAGTACTTCTTGACACAACTGCCATTGAAGAAGCCTATTCCCTCGCCATCTAGAGTCTTGAGCTCAACGTTGCCCATTCGGCTGATTGCACGAACTTTGAAAGGTCCAAGACCTCTAAACTTCATTTTTTGCTTATGCCCCTTAACTGAGTATAGGAGCCACTAAGTCGCCCTGTTCGAAGTCGCGCTGCTTGACGTGCTTGTCAAACCAGCTCTTGCATCATGTCATGCCTTCTTACATATGAGCGCATGAGTGGCTAGAAGGCGAGTCTCGAGAGGCATTCGAGTTCAACTAGGCATTGCATCCATGCCTCCTTTCCTTCCCATCATTCCTGAAGTGCTATTCTTAGGCTAGGCATGAAGAATTCTACAGGGAGAATTGCTTCGGTTCCGTACGTCAACCTAAAGGGGGTTTGGCCGACAGCCATTTTATAAGCTGTGCGGTAAGTCCACAAGGTTGCCACCATCAGCTTGTTATCCCAGTCGCTGTGCGAGGCAGAGACTACCTTGGTCAGGACGTTGACAAGAATCTTATTCGTGGATTCTGCTTGGCCATTTGCTTCAGGGTAGTATGGAGAGGATTTCTGATGGATAATTAGGAAGGTGGATAGGAGATGCGCTATCACTTCATTGATGAAGTGTGTGCCCTGGTCACTGACTAGTTCGATGCGGCATCTGAATTGTGAGATTACCTGTTCCCACAAGAACTTGGCAGTCGTTCGAGCATCGTTCTTTCGTGTTGCTCTCGCCTCTGCCCATTTCGTTAGGTAGTTTGTGGCCACAATGATGTATTTGGCCTGCGAATACTGTGCAGCGGGGCTAATGGGTCCTATGAAGTCGATTCCCCATTTTTCAAAGGGTTGTTGTGCAATGATTGGGGTCAACTTCATTTGATCCTTTTGAATCGGGACCTTTGTCCGCTGACACTCATCACAATGCTTAACAAATCGTACTGCATCACGAAACAACGTTGGCCACCATAGTTGAGACTATAACACCTTGTGGGCCGTTGTGTCTCCGTTAAGGTGTCCACCAGCAATTCCACTGTGTGCCTCTGAGAGCATGTCGTGCATCTCATGCCCGCACATGCATCTGCACAGCAATCCATCTTGCCCTAGGTGATACAGATGGCCTGCTATCAACTGGTAGGGTTGGATCTTGAGAATGAGTCGCCTAAGTTTTGCCTTCTCTATCGGTCACTCAGGTAGTCCGTGCTCAAGCACTTGGACTATGTCATCTGTCCAATATGGTGTTAGATCAGCCTTGAATAAATCTCTCTCGCCGGAAAGGTTAAAGAGATGGGCGTTTGGAAATTCATCGGCAATGCCTTTTCCAACGGCTTCTCCTGTGGGGATGCGTGACATATGGTCAGCCATGTAGTGTTGTTTTCCCTTCCATACAACCACAGAGAAGTCAAACTCCAAAAGCAGAAGGAGCCACTGAGCTATGCGTCCTGTACCGCAAGGTTTATTCACTAAATATAGCAAGGCTTGATGGTCCATGAAAAAGATAAAGGGTGTAGCCAATAGACAATGCCGAAACTTCTTCACAGCAAACACCATGGCCAAGCCCTCTCTTTCTGTCGTCGAGTATTTCATTTCTGTCTCACTGAGTTATCTGCTAGCAAAGCTCACTGGATAGTCTAAGTTGTGTTCACCAGATTGCTACAACACTGCCTCC
Source organism: Lygodium microphyllum (assembly GCF_053477565.2). Classification (NCBI taxonomy): domain Eukaryota; kingdom Viridiplantae; phylum Streptophyta; class Polypodiopsida; order Schizaeales; family Lygodiaceae; genus Lygodium; species Lygodium microphyllum. The sequence continues at coordinate 118,884,246 of NC_141160.1, forward strand.
ACAACAAATTTAGAAGCATCGATATGCACGTGGAAGGTAATGGTCCAATCTGGGGCTCGTAGAATTGGTGCTGTGGTTAGAGCCTTCTTCAACTCTTCATATGCTCGTTAGAATGCTTTAGTACATTCGAAGAAAATCAGCAACTTGTATAAAGTTCTCGCCATCAATGCGTAATTTAGCATAAACCGTCGATAGTATCCCATATGGCCTAAGAAGCATTGGACTCCCTTATAGTTGATTGGGGATGGAAGGTCAACAATAACCCTGAATTTTGAAAAGTCAATGGCAATGTTGTTCTTCGACACCACGTGGCCTAGGATGCATCCATGCTTCACCCAAAACTGGCATTTTAAGGGGTTCAAGGAGAGACGATATAGGTGACACCGCTCAAAGACTGCTTGGAGCTTGTTTAAGTGTTCCATCCAGGTTGAGTGAACGTAGAGGTCATCGACAAAGACTTCCAACTCTTTGTGAAGCATGTCTTTAAATATGGTGCACATGAGGCGTTGGAAAGTGGCAGGGGCATTAGTCAACCCGAAAGGCATGACTATGTAAGCAAAGACGCCCCACTCAGTGGCAAAGGCAGTTTTATGCCTGTCAGCAGGATGCACTTGCACCTGATTGTATCTTGAGAAGCCATCCAGAAAACTGTAGGCCTCTTTGCCCGCTACTCTTTCAAGCATGAGCTTGGTGTATGGAAATGGGTAATCGTCCCTCTTAGTAGCAGCCTTCACCTTCTTGTAATTGATACACACTCTGATTTTTCCGTTTTTCTTCATCACAATGACTATGGGTGATACCCAGTCCATGTGCTCAATTTCGTAAATGAATCCCGCTCTCATCAGCTTATCAATCTCTTCCTTGATAGCATGAGCATGTTTTGGATTCATAGGGTACGGTCGTTGCTTCACCGGCGTTGCGTCTAGTGTCATGGGTATATTATAAGTCACTACACTCCGATCTACCCCTTTGAGCTCTTCCAAGGACCAAGCGAATACATCTACGTACTCTCACAAGAGAGCGACAAGACTTGTTTCTTCTTCCTCAGTCAAGTCATCGGCAATGAAGGCTGGTCGGGGTGTCTCCCCTTCCTGGGCTAGGTTCACCTCCTTGACCTTGGCTGGTCCCTCAATTGGTTCGCTCATTTGCCCTTGCCGTTTAGGGTTCTACGGTTTTGTAAATCTTTCAGGGAGGTCTTACGGTTTTCGATGTTTGTCTGTTCGTGTATCCTTGGATTGTTTCACCCTTTCCTACTTCAATCGTTTGTGCCTCAGGTGGACGGGTAGGTCCCCCTTGGTGCATCGGGTCTTGGGCGGCCTAGGTATTTCTGAGTCGCTATTCAAACTTACCTCCAACTTAGAGTCGAACTCCCTATCATCGCTAGAAGAGGTGTTCTTCCCTTGTGGTCGCAGTTTAGATGGTGATTCTGTCCTAAGCACTAGTGTTGTTCCCAGTTGGGCTAGGCCTGCTTGCTCAAAGTCTATGGCTCCTATGTGTTCTAACCAGGCACGATCACAATCCATGCACATGACCCCTCACTCTATCCTGAAGACACTATTTTTCTGTGGCTTGGAGTCTGCTCGTATTTGTTCTATTTCATGTCCCTCAGTGTCGTATTCTATGGTATCTATCTCACCCTCACTTTCGTCACACTGAAGGATCGGCAGTCTTCGTACTCGTCATTACAGTCCTCTGTGTGAGACTGCTCGTCGTCTCCTAGGGCTTGGTATATCTTTTGTTGATCAGGAACTAGGGCCTAGTTGTACATGAGGTTTAAGTCATGTACCCTGGTCCATTGCCACTTGGATTCGTCTAAGAGATCTTGGAGTGGTTTTAGGTTTGCTGCTGGATTGTCAGCTAGCTTGTCCATTAAGTATTCCAGAATCTCGTGGAGTTCTCTTTTGTTGTTTGGCACTTGGAAGGCGACAGGTTTAGGTCTCCCACGAAGGGTTCTTGCCATCATGTAAACTGGTACGAAGGGCGTGCCGTTAGACTTGCCCATCATCTTGATGGCTTGCTCATATGCCTCATGATCTGAGTACGATAGGTCGATTGTAGCAAGGACATGCATCCAATCTCGCTCATCCTTTGGGCATGGGATATACTTGGTCAAGGGCCCATAAGACTTCTTGACTTGAGCGTTACCTTTGAGCATCACGGAGATGGTCTTCCAAGTGTCCATCTCTACCCTCACAGCTTCCGTTCTGTTGCCTAGGAAGATCAAGCCATTACCCCAATCTTCTATAACTCTGGCATTGCACATCCAGGGTCGGCCTAATAGGATATCGTAGTCCACTCCCTTCATGACTATAAAGTCGACAGAGAACTGGACACCTGTGATTTTCATTGGCCAGTTTTTAAGTACCTCGAATGGCTTCACTCTCATGTCATTTGCTAATGTGACATTAAACCGAGTGGTCTCGACAGGTGGGTTTTCCCAAGTATGAAGTATTGCATGGCTCAACACACTAACCCCAGCTCCCATGTCTACGATCCCCTTTCTCGTCGTGTCACCTAGGGCTAGGACCGGTAATACTGCATGCATCTCGGTGCCTTCCCAGAAAGCATTTACGTGCAAGGATTTTGGCACAAAGTGCAGCCTTAGACTCGTCGATATTTGTGTTTCTGCATCATGATCGTGTAGATCAGCAGCTTGTTCTCGTGACCCCTCAACCCACTACTTCAGGTCTTGCCATAGGGTGGGATGTTTCTTAAGCAGGTCTCCCAATCTTAATGTCACGGGGGTGGTTACTAGTGTGGTAAGGAGGTCGTTGGTTGCTCATCTCTCTCCTAAACTAGATTGTCTTGGCCAATGGCCGTGACTGATTTGTGGGCCTGCAACATCAAGGCTTGGCCTAAGCGATGCTACTTGTGGTGTGGTCGCATCTCCTGACTTTGGTTGAGGGGGTGAGACTAGTGTGCTTATGCTAGGGAGATCATCGATCTTGTCCTCTAGGATGGGCTCAGAGTCCCTTAAGTGCTCTTGGGCCTCTTTCACCCAGTCCTTCACTTTCTCTATTGCCTCTAGTTGGCGCTTCGGATGCGGGTATTCCCCTACCTTAGCACTTCCCTTTTCGACTGTCTTAGGGGCTGAAGTTTCTGCCTCTATATCCATGACCTTTCCAATAGGCAGAGTTGTAGTACTCTCAGTTTTCAGTGCAATCTTAGCTTCCAACCTCTTCTTTCTCCACCTGCGGCTCTTCTTCCCTATCGAGACTGCATTGAGGTTGCTAGGTCCTGGCAAAGATATGCCGGCGTGCTTTGTCTGGGCATGGATCATGGCCCGCAATGGGATAGGTGTGGCCTCCCCATCGAGGTTCTCGACACCAAACAGCCCCAATGGGACAGATGGTACATTGGCTGAACTTGAAGAAGGTTTTCGCTTGGGCAATCGACGAAGAGATGGGTGATTTCTCACTCAACGCACCTTAGGTCAGCTTTGTCTCTGTTCTGCTACTCCCTCTCAAGGCAACGTGATGAGACATGACCTGGGTGACCACAAGTCCATGATTGGATCTTGCGTCTGCCCTCCCGGGCCTCTACCTCGTCCTCTCCCTAACGCCATCACTGGTACTAGTCGATAGTCCATAAGGATTGCATTGCCCTCGTCGTCATGAGAGACGTAAGGGTATACATAAGTCTTTTCCTCATTTGGCTCTTCCACGTAGTGGACTGGAGCGTCACTCGATGGATGGGTCACGTAGGGACCATGCGGTCTAGGTATGCCTGTAGGGTTTATGTCCATCCTAGGAACAGCCAGCTTAATGTCGTTAGGCGCAGGAAGGGCCAATGGGTCTCCCCTTCCGAAGAGTGGCTGCGGCCTGTTCGCTAGGTAAGGCTGGCCATATGGTTGCAAGTACCGAAGTCTTCTCAGCAATCTGCAATGTGCGACGTCGTGACCAAACCTGCAACAATTAGCGCAAGGTCTCGACCTAGGGTCTTGACACTCGGCTAGCAAGTGGTTACAAGTATATGCATTGGACGTCTAGGTATGCCTGTAGGGTTTATGTCCATCCTAGGAACAGCCGGCTTAATGTCGTTAGGCGCAGGAAGGGCCAATGGGGCTCCCCTTCCGAAGAGTGGCTGCGGCCTGTTCACTAGGTAAGGCTGGCTGTATGGTTGCAAGTACCGAAGTCTTCTTAGCAATCTGCAATGTGCGACGTCGTGACCAAACCTGCAGCAGTTAGCGCAAGGTCTCGACCTAGGGTCTTGACACTCGGCTAGCAAGTGGTTTTCACTACAAGTACACGCATTGGACGTGTGGGCACGTTGGTCGTCTCAACATGTCTTGCAGCTTGGCTATCTCCATCTTGACATCAGCCAAGTCTTGGTTTGTCTCGGTGGCTTTCTCCTTATCTTGGGATGATGGGATTGATCATTCACTAGAGACTGACGCTCTCTCTGAACTTTGCGAGTTGATTTCTTCTGAGTTTGAGCTCCAGGAGCTCCGCTCTTTCTGCTGATCGTCAACTCTGATGGCTTTCTCAAAAACCCAGCTAGCGCATCTCGCTGCAAGCTCGAGTTCCCTGCCAAAGCCTTATACAGTTCCTCGTTTCGAATTCTGTGATGAATACAGTTGAAAATGCTCTTTTAGTCCGTTATTCACCCGTAGGGATTCTCTTGAAGAGACTCCTCACATGGGTTACATAATCACGAATGTCCTTCTTCTCTTTTTGCTTGACATTCATCAGTCGTACTAGCAGATTGTCGAAGTATCCAGGCTCGGTAAATCTCTTGATGAAGAAATTCTTGAGGCCATCGAAGTTGGCTCACTCTACGGCATCTAAGCTTGTATACCAAGTCCTACCCTTGTCACCTAAGCAGAGCCCGAACGCTTGAGAGCGCTGAGTCAAGTCACTTAGGCCGTTGGCTTCACAAACTTGCTTGAACTACTCTACAAAGCTGTATGGATCATTGTGGGGTTGATACTTATCGAGCTGCTTTATGACTATTGGTATTTTAGACTGGCTCTTAGAGCCTTGGGTTGCTCCTAGTCTTGCCAGCAGTGATGTCGCCAATGCTGCGGCACTTTGCTCTACTGTGGTGTTATCTAGCAGTCGCTTCATGAGAAGCTCACTCAGCATTAAGTCTCCTTCTAGGGCTCTCTCGTGATCCGTTCAGTTTCTACCGGCTAAGTTCAGTACCTGCTGCACATCATGCAACTCTGTGCTTTGCCTTTGGCTGCTAGCCTGCTGGTCTCTATTGTATTCAGTTATGCCTTGGAATGCCTTGTGGGCTAGCTTTCTCTCTTCTTCTAAGTCTGCGATAATAGCATCTGTTGTCCTGCCGCGGTGCTCATACTGGGCGTGCGCATCATAGCTATTGGCCAGCTGCTGAATAGCCTCTGGGAAGATGCCTAAGTCGAGTTCCTCGCTAGACCTCCAGTCTGAGCTTTCTTCTGCCATAGTCGAGTTCTCGTACTCCACCAAGCTATCGATCAGATTGAGTAGATTTGTCAAATCCACTTCATTGGCGCCACTTACTTGGTCCTACTTCATGTGTTGATGGTTTTTTTACGTCTTTGGGTCCTCTCCTATTGGTGGGTTCCTTGAGTGGTTTATCTGAGTGAGTTCCTTGAATTATTAAATACAATCCTCAATTTATCTCCACTCAGTGTGTGTGTTCTTCCCAGTGCACTTGTGCTCAATCAGGCTTTCAGTTTTCCTTAAGTGTACTTCAAGTGTAGAAATTCAAGGTGAGTGCGGAAAACAATCTCTAAGCATCTTATGCATTCTTGCTTCGTTTTGGGCTTGATAGGCTTTGTCGATCAATTCTCTAGCCGTCTTGATGGGGTTTAGGGCTTTCTATTATGTTGCCTTGCTCATTTTTTTGTCCAATCAGGGTTTTATGGCTCAGCGGGTTGCTTGTAAGTCTCTAGGTCTCACGACAATCTACTCAAGCTGCTAAGCAACTGCGCCTTACGATTTTTTCTATTTCGTGCGCCAGAATCAAGTTCTGAGCGCGTCAGGAGGACTTGCGACAGTTTGCATTGCTGATCTCTAGCCGGGTCAGGTCAAATTTCTAAAAATTTGAGAAAAATTCACACTCGGCCTAACTAGTCCGAATTACAGGGACCGAGTGGGTGATTCGGACGGGCCGAGATACATGGGCCAAGGGCCAAATCACACTAGTCCGAGGGTCGAACTTTTCGCGGGCTAAGGGCCAAGTCTTGTTGTTCAAACGGGGTCGCTCGGACAGGCCGAGGTCCGAATCGGGTCTTGGGCCAAGGGCCGAGTGCCGTCACTCGGACGGGCCGAGTAGACTTTGGGCTGAGGGCTGATTAGGGTTTTCAGGCCGAGTCTGCCAAATGGCAAGGGCCGAGGGGGCCGATTCTAGGACTCGGCCTAGAAACGGCCGCTCGGACAGGCCGAACATGGCGCGATGAATGTAGTGCAACGACAATTTCGATCAAATCTCACGATTTAGACAATCACTCCGAGCACAAACTTCGAGATCCTAACTAGGGTGCCAAGGGAAGTGATTGGTATACTTAAGGTGAGTGATAGGCTCCCCGATGACGAGATTGAATTGAATCTTTGCGGGGGCTCTCCCTCCCCCTCTCTCTCTCTCTCTCTCTCTCTCTCTCTCTCTCTCTCTCTTTGTGCAATGGTTGCAAATGAGCTCTCCCTTGGTCTCTTGGCTCTTAAACCCCTTCTTGGGTAAGGTTTTGATGCTCCCAATCACTCACTTGGCGACATTAAGCATCCCAAGCAAGCTTTTTGTCATTTTTTGCATGATTCATGCCCTATTTTGCAACAGTAAACCCTACCCTTTTCCGATTCGATTTTCTAATCCTATCCTACGCTAAATACAACAAGAATCGAAAGCAACAAACTGAAATGATTTCTCCATGTTTTCCAATCATCAAACAAACTAACTAACCCAAAATACTTACTTATTTCGAAGATCAAAACACCCAAACTTCCTACCTATCTCAAGCTCCGTTTCGAGGATGAATCCCTTACTTCGATGCTCGATATGAGGTACGCAAGCACTCAAGCTTGAATCCGTTGGTCCTGGAAACGAAACCAAAAATGTAGAGGGAGCTCACGCTCAACCGCCAAGACCCACGGACCGCTTATTGTTTCAAGCGTTTCAAGCGAGCTCTAATGGCTATCTCTCACCTAGCCGACGCGCGTCGATCCTACGAGTGTAGTGAGCTTACCTTGATGTTGATATGAGTTGCCTCCTCTCTTGTACACACCGGTAGCTCCACGATCCTAGATGCTAGCTCAAGCATCCTCAAGCCTCCTCCATCTCCAAGCTCCATCCATCATAGCCGTGCGCACGAGAAAAGAGAAGAGAAGAGAAGAGAAGAGGAGAAGAGGAGATGGTGAAGATGTTCACCCTCTTGATCCCTCACTCCCACACACTCACTCTCTCACACTCTCACACCCCCTCTCTCAAGAGCACACACAAGTAAGGAGAAGAGAAGAAGAGAAGAAGAAGAGAACTCTTGTTAGCCACACACCAAAGAATGAGTTTCCATTCACTTTTTGAACTTTATATACAAGCCCTAAAATCCCATGGATACCCATTCCTTTTTTACATGACTGGCCGTTGTGGCAAGGTCCTTTCTCTATTTCCTCTTCTAGCCTTATGCCTCTAGTCTACACCCGTCTAATATTTTATAATTGGCACACAGGAGGGAGCCTAGGGCTCTTTTACATGAGTTTTTGGAGTTTTTGATGCGCCTTTCATTTAAAATTATGCTTTTGGTCCCAACTTAGCTTTAGAGGCCGCTTGCGTTTCTTTGCTCTTTTTTCATCATTTTTTCGCTTTTTCATTCATTTTTCCATCTTTTTGACTTGGGGTTAACAAGAACAATTATCCATGATGAAAGTTTCATGTGATGAACATTCTTACTGGAAAAGGCCTTTATGAGCTCATTTTAAGTGAAAAAAAGAAGCTAGAGTTAAGTAATCTTGCGACCGTAGAAGAATTAAAGGTATAAGAAGAATGGAATGCAAGAGACAAAAATATTATGTATTAGCTATCTAGAGTCATTGATAACACTATGTTGGGACATATAAAAAATGCAAAAACTTCATATACAGCTTGGACAATCTTCAAGAATATATTTTCAGTAAACACAAAGGCACAGGAGAAGCAAGAGTTGAATATCTTGAAGAAAGGAAATATACATATAAATGAGTATATTTTAAAAGTGAGAAGCATTGTAGATGCCTTAGCAGCTATTGATGCAATGCCTAATGATGATAATTTGGTTCCATCTACCTTGGATGACCTTAAGGCTTGAAAATCATTTGTTACTTCTCTGTACATATGAAAGCTATTTTTAGTTTTTGATGAGTTGGTCCCTCTCATGATGACTAAAGAGACCAACATGCAAGGTGAATCATTTGAAAGAAGTGGTGAATAGGTCCAAGCATTTTACTAAAGTTTAAAAAGAGGACGTGCTAGACTCTCTTTAAGAGATTGTGGTATTAAAAATACTGGTGATAACTAGCAAAACATGTTAAATGAATAGTTCAATGAAATACAAGTTTTAGCAGAGGTGGTGCAAACTTTAGAGCTAGGGGTAGCTCTAAAGAAAAAAGTATATAACAGAATAAAGGTTCTAGCAATTCTAGTATTGTTTGTTATTATTGTAGCAAAACTATAGTAAGAAAACTATGTATCGTCCTCACGACAGAAAAGAAGAACGAAAGAAAAAATGAGTGTCTATTTGTTATGCAACATATGATAAATGTTATTACAGAAAAGAAGACACATGATAATTTTTGGTATGTTGATTCAAGTGCATCTAATCATATGATCAGCCATGCTGAATGGTTTGAAAAGATGCATCATTTACAAAATCCAGGTTATGTGCAAATAAGTGATTATTTATGTAATCCAATTTCACTCATTGAAAAAGTTTTCTTGTGTTTGTATGATGGTCATATAAAAAGTATATCAGATGTATTATGTATGCTATATATCACAAATAATTTAGTGCTTATTGGCCAAATGGTAGAGCAAGGGTTACAAGTTCAATTTAATGCAAAAGGTTGTTTTATGAAAGAATTTAATGATAAGTGCAAGTTGGTTGCAAAAGGAAGTAGAGTTAGCCATATGTTTACTTTAGATACTGAAATTTTTACTATGAATGCTAAAGATAAAGGATTGATTGCAGATATTGAAATATGGCACAAGCATACTACATACTAGACATGTAAATGTGCAAAGACTAAAATTAATACAGTTAAAATGGTTGGTTACAAGGTTGTCTAATTTTAGAGTTGTAAAATTTCGTAAAATGTGAAGTAGTTTCGTAAGCAAGCAAGACAATCTTTTATGCATGATAGAGATGTGAGAAAGAATATACTTGATGTTTAGGTGCCTATACAAAACATATCTTATGGTGATAGTAAATATTTTATCACGTTTATTGATGATTATTCAAGAAAGCTAATGGTGTACTTCATGAAGAAAAACTGTGATATGTTTGAGCACTTCAAAACTTTCAAGGCCGTTATTGAAATAGAAATAGACTCGAAAGTTAAGTGCTTGAGATTAGATGGAGGGAGAGAGTATCTCTCTAATAAGTTCAGTGACTTCTTAAGGTCTCATGAATAAAGACAAAATCTATTTGTAGGTATACCCCATATTAAAATGGGGTTGTAGAAAGGAAAAATAAACATATTGCAAAAGTTGCATGGGCATTGATAGTTGAAAATAATTTGCTAAAATATTTTTAGTTTGAAGCTATGCATACTAATGTCTATATTATGAACACAACATTTATAGCTATAGTTCATAAAATGACTCTCCAAAGAAAGCTTTACAAGCAAGAATCCTGATGTGTCATAATTGAAAGTGTTTGGTTGTCTTGCATATGTTCATGTGCAAGATGAGCTATTAAAGAAGCTTGATCCAAAGGCTAAAACATATATTTTTATTGAATACTCTTTACAACGGAAAGGGTATCATTGTTAGAACACTATCACGAGTGAGTTTAGAGCAAGCAAGGATGTTACTTTTGATAAGATGAACAATTAATATGTGTCTAGTGGCGATACATTGGATGATGATAATCATCATAATAGTTATGTATAGAAAAAAAAGCAAGAATTACGAAGTTGTAGCGGATCAAAAATATTATCTAATACTATATCTACGGTTAGCCCTTGGTCTGGGAGACTAAGGAGTAGGCCCACATCTAGTGGTACATAGGTCTAATAGGGTCAAATATCTTGTTAAAAGATTTGGTTTTGAAGGTTACTATGCAGCTCGCAATTATGCCTACATAGTAAAGGTAATTGAGGATATTGAGTCCACTTATTTTAAGCATGTTATCGGTCATGCTCATTGGGATACAACAAGGAGATGGATACATTAGAGACCAATAAGACTTGGGATCTAGTACTATCTAAGGGTAAGAAAGCTATTAGTTGTAAACGGGTCTATAAAATCAAGCATAATACAAATGATTCTATTAGCATATATAAGGCTAGGCTGGTTGCAAAAAGGCTATACTTAAACATATAGCATAGATTATGAAGAGACATTCAATCCAATTGCTAGAATGGCAACTATTAGACATGTAATTACGTTGGCAATAACCAATGGTTGAAGTTAACAGTAAATGAATGCAAAGTATACATTCTTGCACAGTGAATTGTAAGAAGAGATGCATATGGAGTAGCTAGCAATTTATGAGGATTTAGAGCATCCCACATATGTATACATGTTAAATAAGGTACTCTATGGACTGAAGTAAGTGCCTAGAGCATGGTTTAACAAGATCAAATAGTATATTGTCAACATTAGCTTTCATGTTTTTAATGGCGATCACTTACTTTATGTAAAAAAGGGAGATCCAAGTTTAGTCATCATAGTCATCTATGCAGATGACTTGATTATTATAAGTGATAGTTAGAGTGGAATTGCTAAAGTTAAGAACCTTTTGAAGGAGAAGTTTAAAATGAAGGATTTTGATAAGCTAAGATAATTTCTTGGTATTGAGGTGATCAAATGCTATGATGGTATATGACACTATGGCTTGGATATATTGTCTAAGTATGGTAGGATAGTGTGTAAGTCTCTTTCAGTACCATTGAAGCAAAATATAAAGTTAAGTGCTAATGTTGGAAAAGAGATAGAAGATCCTAGTTCGTTGTACTAACTACTTATGCTTTTAAGAATCCCATGTGGGTTATGTCATTACGAGTGATTTAGCTAAATCGGTCTACTTGTCTTGCGATAAGAAACGATATTTTCTTAGAGATGCTAAATTTGTTTTAAAGGTGTAAATAGTTGTAAAACATCATATTACATGCAAATATGTGATTCATTACTTCTATGCAACTATAAGGTTTGCAAAGACCATTTCTTTTCCTTGCTAAAAATCATGATGATTGACAATTTGGAAAATAACTTGCATAAAACCTACATAGATTTACATCAAGAGCTTTGCCTACAACCTTTCGTTTAATGCAATTGAATTTCAGGCTTTAATATGACATGCAACCTTTTCTAGATACAACTTCGATAAATGAAGTTCATACATAGAATAGTAGAAAGTTTAAATTACATGACTTTCATAATGCCACACTTGAGCTTTGAAGTTAGCCTTGCTAGTCAGTTTATGTAGATTCCTAAAAAGTCTTATTTGAATGCAATTAGATACATATTAAAATATATAATGTTCACTTTGCATTATGGATTTTTTAATTAAGTAGATAATGATATATAAGTGTTCAGATACACAAATGTAGATTGTGTTGATAGCATGTCTAACAAAAAATCTACCAACAAATTCATATTTTTCATTGGTAGTGTAGTAGTTATGTGGAGGAGCAAAAGACAACCTACAGTTGCTTTATCGAGTACAGAGATTGAGTACAAAGATGCTACTATGATAGTATGTGAGGCAATATAGTTACAAAAGTTATTGTGTGATTTAGATGTATAGAGAGATGATCTAGTTGTCATTCATTGTAACAATATGAGCAACATATAGTTAGCTAGGAACCTAGTGCTTCATGCTAGGACAAAATATATTGAGATGTATTACCACTTTGTGAGACAGTACTTGCAAGATAAATTAACTTTGTATATGTCAATACATATGATCAAATAACTAACATTTTCACAAATTCATTGAATACATGGAGGCTTCAAAAATTTTGAAGATTACTTGAAGCAAAGATACAATTGAGATTGAGGAGGAGTTTTGAGATAGCAAGCTCAACACATTCAGACATTGATAATGAACCGCTTGGTTAGATGTATCCGCATGCTCACAGTTAGTATATTGGTGATCATTATGATACTTACATGGCTATCAATTATTATATTGTATTTATTGCACATGACTTTATAGTTATAGTGCCAGTCCATTAGTATAGTTAGTTTTATGATGTTTGACTTAATATGTAACTTTTTTTTACATTGTATCTTATCTACACTTAGTGTACATTGTATTGTAAATGAAGAAAAAAAACTAGCAAAAAGATATTTTAATCTCCATCTTTCTTCTTATGTTCTTGAGTGAGCTTTCTCTTGTGTATATGATGTGTGTTTGAGGCAATAGCTCAAGCAAGTTTCCCCCACCATGCAATTCACGACACATTAGATATCCCATATTTGTTTTCCTTTATAATCATCTCCTCTTGAATCTCTGGAGCAAGTCTAAAGCTTTAACTTAAAGCAAGCATGTGATTTATTTAGGATTGTAAAATATCTCAACTACCCTAACTAAATGCATTTATTGCAAAAAACTAAATCCCCTCAATTAGCCCACAATCATAAGATATCCCATATTGGTTCCCCTTTATAATCATCTCCTCTTGAATCTTTCGAGCAATTCTAACGATTTAACTTAAAGCAAGCATGTGACTTATTGAGGATTGTAAAATATCTCAACTACCCTAACTAAATGCATTTATTGCATAAAACTAAATCTCCTCAATTAGCCCACAAGCAAAAAGACCAAGTTATCTTTGTCAATCAACCACAAAAAACATGTAATATCCATGAGTTGCATCATTTTCTTATTTTAGTAAGGAGTTAATTAGTTTACCAAAAAATGTAAGCCAAATTATTTAAATTAAAAAATATTAAATTGTATGTAGTAATTATATTAATTAATAATGATTGCTAGTTTAACTATTGCTAGTACTTAATGAAAACTTATGACAATTAAATATACATATAATGACAACATTCATAGTATAATTAATGCTTATTCATGTTAAATATTATTGAGATTAATAATGTTAACAATAACAATGTATATTACTAGCAATGATTAATAAAATGGTTAATGGTTAATCACTATTAAAGTTAATGAAGTTCTAGTTCATACTTTAGTTAGATAGAATAGTTAGTGCTAATTAAGATTAACCCTAATATTAGTTAATACAAATAAAGGTTAATAACAATAGTAGTAATACATGTGTAATTAACTGAGATTAATGCTAAAAATAGTAATACTATAGTTAGTTTAGTTATTCACTCGCCAACCCATCAACTACTGCCATCATAAGGAATAAGTATAGAATCATGCCATTCATGCTAGTTTAATTTGAGTTCAACATAGTCACTAGTTTATATGCAATGTTGGTTACATAATCATTGTAAAATGGGATAAGTTAGTTATGCAAAACTTACTCTGTGCCATCATAAGGTATAAGTATAGAATCGTGCCATTCATGCTAGTTTAGTTTGAGTTCAACATAGTAACTAGTTTATATGCAATGTTGGTTACATAATCATTGTAAAATGAGAAAAGTTAATTATGCAAAACTTACTTTAAGGAGTTTTCAAGGTGAAACTTACACATTTTGTATTTGGAGTTAATGAGGTCTACTCATTCAGTTATGGCTCATGTGATCAAAGGCTCAACTACAACAAGGGCAATTGACGTTTTCATAAGCACGATATTTGCCAAGGTTAGAATCAAGTTTCAAAACTATGTTTTTCACTAGCACCTATTTTTGTGATATTGTACTTTTCTATAGGGTAATGACACCTTCCCCCATAATTATAAAACAATGAAGAGACATGTGTGAGCTCTTCAACAAGCTACTTATCTATATAGCAAGTATAAAAAGCCCATGTAAGAAGGGCTGCTTACCTTTTTCTAGCGATTTTCATTACTCCTCTCATAAGGATCAATACTCATCTAAATTAAAATTAACATACAAATACGTTGCGAGGTAGGTGATAGGGCTTAAAGATCTCTTCTAGTGATCCAATGAATTGCATGGCCCACCTTGCCATAGATAATCCTTGTTGCACATGTTGGGATAAACATTATCATATGCTCCTTTGAAAAACTAGGGTTAGATTTAGTGTTCGCTAAGTGGCAAATTCCACACTCAAGGCAAGGCATTTCAGCCCACTAGAATGGCAAAACCTTGACCTAACAGCCTCAGGGGTGAGCTGCCAAAGCAGCAGTGTGTGTGTGGTTGGATCACAAGGGTGGACCAGCCTCAATTTGCCTCACATGTATGAGGGGGCTCCACCTTAGCACCTTACTAAAAGAAAGCATTTAACCACAAAAAAGAAAGGAAAGAAAAAAATTTGTTGGGGGGGGGGGGGGGGGGGGGGGAAAGGGGGGAGGGGGGAGGGGGGGGTTTATACACCACCAAATCTCAAGAGAATTTGATCCAAAGCCTACCATGGAATTTGTAAATTTCTTGGTGGAAAGGCTTTCATCAACCACCAAATGCTTTTAAACTCTTGCTACCACACATGACATCATTTTCCAAGATCCACAAGCATGATGATCTGAAGGGTAAGGTGAAAATATGCTAAGGGAAGCATATCGTGTATAGGTAGGAGAAACTGCCAGACTGCACTGCAGGAGAACTAAACATTGATTAAATCTAACCATTCCCTGACAGATGCAGATCAAGTCACTCGGCTGATGGCCCCACCATTGCTTAAAGGCAGGACTGTACATGTTGCTAGCAGGACAAAGAATGAAAAAATTGCAGACATGCCCTTCCAGCTGGTCCCTACAGCTGGGCCTTCACTATCTGCTCCCGTCTCACCCTTAGTAGCCGTTGAAATTCTTGCTGACTTGCATTAACTAATCTCTTTGCAGCATCAAATGCTGTCAACCTAATACTGCATAGATACAAATCACACACACGCACACAGACATATCAGTCATGTATGTATCTCCAGCAAACTACTTCATTAGCTCCCTGGTTTCCACAGCTCAAACACTCAGAACTTCTGTGGTTCAAAGTAAGACAATTACATCAGTAAAGCATCAGAGCACACACACTTGACTGTTTTCCTCGGCAAGTGAAGGAGAAAAAGATGCAAGACAGACATGCACACTATACATGGGGACATAACCCATGAAACAAGGACTGTATACAAGGAACGTCAACATAGCACGTACAAGTAGACACACACAGATTAGGCAGAGGCACCAGTTAGTCACCTGTTATTAGGTAGGTTTTTTAGAGCATTTGGAACAAAGCCACGATAAAGCCCCATGAAGCCATCTTTTGCTACAATACCTGCAGAAAGATTAATCAGGGCCTTGTCTGTGACCACATAACAAACATGTACTCAACCTTCCAACCTAAAGCATGGATAACAATTACAAAATCTAGTATTGAGATAAGGAAACCTGCCTAGATAAAGGGTGTCCAATGTTACATTAATGTTCCTCTTATCAGAGAGTTGAAACCACCTGCAGCTAGCTGGTGGCTTCGTATCTATGTGTACGGAGCTGTCAGCTTTCCTTTCCAACTTCTCGAGAGACTCAATAACAAAGCAGTGGGAAAATCATCTATTCAGGACCTTTATTCTAAAACAAAGGGCTGGTTCATGTACTTCCCTGGGAACCAACTACCACGAAAGACTCCAGAGAACATGCATGCCCAACGAGAGTTGATACGATTGGGATGAAGAGGAAAGTACAGAATTTAAGTGCTGACAACTAGAAATGAGAAACAAGAAACAGAGAGCACTCAAACAAGGAAGAGAAGGCCCACAATCTATGGAAGGGGACAAGATCAACCATACTAAGCATCTACTTGACTGATGCAAAGAAGTGGATCCATGATGCATGTTTACAGATCAGGTTCTTCTTGAGTGGACCACAACAAAAAAACATGCATAGACCTGAAACGCTTGAGACTCATCAAAAGTGCCACCTCGTGCCAGGGGCCGCAGGGGCAGCAGCAGAAGTGTAGTGGAGGGCAAGTCTATCCCCATGGTCCCACGGACGCGTACCAAGGGTATTCTAACAGCATTAATAGCTCCCACGGACGTGTACCAAGGGTATTCTAACAGCAAGTCTATCCCCATGGTCCCATGGACGCGTACCAAGGGTATTCTAACAGCATTAATAGCTCACACCTGTCAGCTGCTTGCTGCCAACGTCTGTTGTAGGAACGCCATTAGAGATAGTAGCACTGCTAGAACGTTTACAGCACAGCCTTTTAACCTTGTGCTAAGAGGGGCAGTGAATAATGATCTTCCCCCAACTCACCCTGCTTGCGATTGGCGCGACAACATGCCAAACAGGGCTATCGGAAACAACCCCCATCACCCTGTTGATGCTTTGTGCGACTCGACACCAAAAATGTAAACCACGCCCCCCCTTTCTTTTTGGGATGAAATGAGTCAGATGTACTACACTAACGTATAGCAAATGTGTTGTTCAGTGAGGACACAAGACGCACTAAAAGAACAAAGAAAAAAGTGAATACATATGGTGATCAATCTCATGAAGAGAGACAGTCGAACAAAGACTGCTGAATTGACCTCTGAAAGAAGCTGTTAAATGTCAAACGATGGGTCACCAAAAACAGCACCATTGGGAGATCACCAAACCACCCATAAAGCCCAGCATCTCACCCAGTGGAAGAAGCACAAGTGAGAATGTAAGGCAGTAAGAACAATGCCAAAGAGCCAGAAGAACTTCCCAAAAGTAGCAAGGGGAAAATGAGCTCTTGAGACACTGTCAAGGAGGGAGTGAGAGCCAGGGTAGCCCCAAAAAACATGTTGCACTGTTCCCTGAGTTGCTGCCCAACATAAAGCATTGACATGCTCCCAGATGCATGGTGAAGACAGAACAGGAAGATACACCAATTAAATAATCAAAATGTAGAAAGAGGCAGAGATCTAGAAACAGGAGCAACCCGCTGTGAACTCCAATCTAATAGCCTGGAATGGTGATTGAAAGGAGTATGGACTCCAACGGAGACAAAAAAATCCAGGCTAGTTAAGGATTATTATACACACCTATACACATATTGTGTGTGAACCATTACTACATGTGCATGTGCAAGCGCACACACCATGTGCAAGCATGCATGTGTGGGTGGGTGTGTGTGTGTATATATGTGTGCATGCATGCATGCATGTGAGCGTGTGAGTGAGTGTGTGCGCGTTTGGAATTCATTCTGTGAAAATAGTCCTCTGGTCAAATTGTCATCAAACAAACAAGACAAGGCTCTGCAATCAGCCACACTCACCATGCCAGTATTCAAGAAGCATACACCAAAGTCTTAACATTGTTCTCTCTCTCGACTGGGAGTAGAACATACAATTCGCAAGGAACTCAAATGTTAAGTGTTGAGCTAAAATATGCATTACTTGCTGATTAGCCTCTTAAACAGCTCCAAAACACACTAAAAATGCTCTTTTAGAGTAAAACCCTAAAATGGGGAGCGGTTCGAGAGAGTTCAGTGGAAACCCTAAAACAGGGAGCGGTTCGAGAAAATTTAGTGGAAACCCTAATTTTTGGGGCGCCCTTCCACATCTATAAATAGACAGGCTGCCCCAATTCAGCAATCATCCTTGTTTGCAGGTTACACCAGCCCACACACCCTCTGCTGCTGTTGGTGCCCAGTTTCCAGCCTGCAGCCCTCCTCCATCTGATGTCCAGCCATCATCGACTGCAGCCACATCATCTTCAGCCTGTCCATTGCTGTAGGCGACAGCTCTCAGCTGCTGGCGACTGCTCCAAACTGTCCCAGACTGCTGTTCAGCATGTTGTCCATCATCTCCAAGCTCAGCCAGCCGGCGTTTTCAGCATTGCAAGCCCTGACACTCTCAGACTCAGACACTATTTCAGCCTGCTGTTTACAGCAGACTGTGCACAGTTTCCAGCCCCCGATTGGAGGTACACTGCTGCGTTTACCAATTTCCAGCCTCCAGACTGCTGCGTTTTGGTGACCACCAGCCTGCTACCATTCACTATTCAGCACTCCTACACTCCGACTGGTGGTCATAGACTTGGGATCCGTCTTCGGTGGATGTCACACTCCGACATTGCTCTGCCCTTGAGCACACTGTACACTCTTACATTCATTTACAGGATTCATTCACTTCAGTGTTGTGTTCTCTCTCCCTTCTTCTGTTTGTGTTTGAGTTTTTGTGTTTGAGTTTTAAGTTTTGCGTTTAGGATTTGAATTTTGCCCTCTGTGTCAGTGTCTGTGTGTTTGTGTTTCTGTCGTGGTCGTACACTCTGTGTCCTCAGTGGTATCAAAGCTGGTGCTCTTATAAAGAGTATCCTCCAGATATTGTTGAGAGCTAGTCTTTGTGCAAGGCACACAATACGACTCGTAACCAAATCACAATGTCCCAGACACTTTCTTCTCCGGTTCCTATGATGTCTTATCAAGCTTCTCCATCATTGGAGAACCTGAGACAGCATTATGGACTCGGTGAGGAGGACTACACTCCACCTTTACCAGATTTCACTAACATGACAGAGGAGGACTTTGAGAAGTACTATCACAATAAGTACGGTGATGTTTACACCCCTCCTACTAGTTTTGCTACCACATCCGGACCGGTTGGTGAGGCTGGTTACCTCTCCGATCATGGTGGACATACGGCATTCGGAACGTCTGGTGATCCATCTTCATCATCTCAGCCACATCCAATGTCATGTTTATACAATTCTTTTGTGTTGCATGAATCTAAACCCTCGCCTGTTTCTTCTTTTGAGATACAGGATCCGGATGGCTTTGTGTATGTGAACTTCAATAGAGGGGGCTCATGAAGCAGACAGAATTCAGGTACATCTATAGCTTCTGTTTCATTTGAGCATATCACACACACTTCTCACTTCCCTCCCATCCCACCCTCTTCTATATCACACCTTGATCATCTCTCATCATCTTTCCAAAATCTTGGATTACACTCCACATTTGCTTCACACACCCTAGGGGTTGGATCTTCCATCTCCGCTTCTAACACCTTTTCCTTCTCCACCCCATTCTCTACCTCGTTGCACCATGGTACTTCATTAGGGGGAATGCCACCCTTTAACACAGTGCCTTTCACCTTTCAACAAATGAGCACACCCATCACTCCTGGGTCGACTATGATGGGCATCCCCCTCACTATCCCCAGCTTCACATCTCCCATGACCACTCATACGCAGGGGTTTCCATCCTTAGCTTATGGTGCGTCTTCACACTCTCCTTGGGTTACACCTACGCAGGGATTCCCATCTTCTGCTCCTCGTGTTCCCATCCCACCTCCTTGGGTTCCTCATGTGGCTACCATGCCCATGCCTAGTCAGCCCATCCCTACCTATAGATCCACCTTGCACACTACCCGTATGTCTGGTGGGCACTCTGGGGCCCATTCCCAAGTGTACTCCACTCCCCCATCCTACCCCCACTACACTTTTTCACACCATCCATCTCCGAGCACTACCACTCCTATTGCAACGGCCAAGAATGACTTCACGGATAAGACACGTTTTAACGGGTCAAATTTCACTACTTGGTTGAATTTTATGCAACAAGTGCTTGAGTCTCAGGGTCTTTGGGACCTCGTCCTTAATCTAAAGCCTATGCCAGACCCTCAACTAGCTCACCCTGACTACATCCGTCAATGGAGAGTCCGCAATGCTACAACCAATATTGAGCTGATGTAGGGATTGCTTCCTGAGTTTCACTCTCAGTTGCAGCACTTCCCGCTTGAGTCAGAGCATTGGAGTCACCTTCTCGACCGCTATGCGGCTCGTGATCATACTCGACGCATCAATCTTGACTTCGAGCTTCAATAGTTCTCTCTTAAGAAAGGGGATGATCTGAAAGTCAAGCTGGCTGACTATAGGCGGTTACTTGCCAAGTTCGCCACTACTGGCTCTCCAAAGTCAGATGATGATTACGTTACATTCTTCTTGAATAAGTTGCCCGCAAAATACTTCGATTTCATTCAACACATCATCTCCCAACCTCGATTGCCAACCTTCTACGAGTTTGAGTGCAAGTTCTTGTGTTACGCAAGGCTGCATCATCAAGTCCACAAGAAATCCTCATCACAGCCTTATTCAGAGCAGAGGGGGTTAGTTGCTTCTTCTTCAGGAGGGAAAACCACCAGTGGCAAGAATTCGCTAGATGCGAAGGCAAGCCAATCAAAGGGTGACTCCTCTTCCTCCGATGCAACCAAAGAATCAAGACCTATCTGGTAGCAACTCCCTAAGAAAAATTGGTTTTGCACACACTGCCAGATAGCAGGCCATGTGGACGAGGAGTGTCGCTCCAAGGCCCAAGGTCTTCCACCTAAAAAGCCTCAACAAACCGCTGCGACTTCACAGTCCAGTGGAACTACGCCTTCCACTGCTGCCCCATCTACTCCTCTAGCCCTCACAACCACTGCTGGACATGTGGCATACGGACAGCCTCAGCAGCCATCCTTCCCTACTCCTGAAGGATTGGTTGATTGGTCTACACGTACCGATCCCGTTGCACTTCATGCATCTATCTCACCTTCCTCTCCACCTCGTCAGGCGTTCCCTTTGCAAAGCCCTGCTACTGGGCGTACGCAATGGTGGCCACCTTCTTAGACTAGCATATCTCTAGGTCCTTTCGGATATCCTAGGTCAGTCTAGCATTTATTTTTCGCACTCTTAGAGTCGGACATATAGGACTTTTGTCTTTACATTTTAAGTTTTCCACTACATTTACTCACACACATATACACATTTGCATCTTTGCACTTGTTCCTTCAATTAGCTTTTCATTTTTGTTTTGTTTTGTTTTTGGAGTATCTCACTACTGACCTCTGTAATTGCAAACTTTGATCTCCTTTGCAGGTTTTGTTTTCAGTGTAGGGCTAACATGCAAGTTTGCCCAGTCCTATCTGGGCTGGAGACTTGGGATGTGCACCATTCCTTCATGGTTTCATCATCCTTGGAGTTTTGCTCTTCTACCAACATGGAGGCTTTCCCTCCCGACGCGGATCGTGCAGCATCTCTCTTGATGCTATCATGGCAGTGACTTCTACCTAGCTCTTCCAGCTCGGATGCTTCCTCCTTCTCTTCATTCCTTATGGTTCTCGGCACCACACGAAGACCGACATCAGGCTCCTCTTCCTTCTTTGGCATCTACGTCCAGGTTGAGAGGAGATTCCTACCCTTCTTGGTATTCTACAAGCTTCAGCACTTTGTCTTTGGCATCGGCTTCTCCCCCCTGTAGTACCTTACTCTTTGCATTGTATTATTTCATCATCTTTGTACTAGGGCGCTTAGAAAAGTGAACAATTTTTCCATAAGAGACACTGTCCAAGTGGCACTTGCTGCATGAGCATTCTTCAGCATGTAGCATACTTTGCATCTCATTGTGCAGAGCACCACTTGAGCAGATCCTAAGCTATTTCCACCGGCGGCTGCTATTACCACACCACCATCCTTCATCACATGGATATCTCATCACCTACTTTTCCTCATTATTGACACCCTGAGTGGATGGGTTAGCTTGTACTGTTTTGTGATGTGTTGGGTGTACCCTCCCTAATCCCGTCTTTTGGGTCACTATTACTCAATCGGCCGTATCCCATAAAATTTACCACACTTATTCAAAAAAAAAAAAAAAAACACACAAAGTTCAATGTGGTTCCATCCGCCTTTCTAGGACTTGGTAGGCCACTGGGTAGCCAAAAGTGCACCCTTTGTCTGATGCCCTGTCCTCTCTGGGGTGACTACTTGGATTCCCTTGGTAAGATAACCATCGCCTCTGTAGTCTTGGTAGGCCACTGGGTAGCCGACGTGCACCCTTTGTCCGATGCCTTGGCTACTTTGGGGTTGGATGCCTTGGGATACATCAACATCACAATGGCTAGCCTAACCTTTCGGCTCAGTTTTGGGCCTGAGAGGGGGTGTTGAGCTAAAATATGCATTACTTGCTAATTAGCCTCTTAAACAGCCCCAAAACACGCTAAAAATGCTCTTTTAGAGTAAAACCCTAAAACGGGAGCCGTTTGAGAGAGTTCAGTGGAAACCCTAAAACGAGGAGCGATTCGAGTAAGTTTAGTGGAAACCCTAATTTTTGGGGTGCCCTTCCACATCTATAAATAGACAAGCTGTCCCCATTCAACAATCATCCTTGTTTGCAGGTTACACCACCCCACACACCCTCTGCTGCTGTTGGCGCCCAGTTTCTAGCCTGCAGCCTAACTCCATCTACTGTCCAGCTATCATTGACTGCAGCCACATCATCTTCAGCCTGTCCATTGCTGTAGGCGACCGCTCTCAGCTGCTGGCGACTGCTCCAAACTGTCCCAGACTGCTGTTCAGCTTGCTGTCCATCATCTCGAGGGTCAGCCAGCCTGCGTTTTCCACATTGCAGGCCCTGACACTCTCAGACACTGTTTCAGCCTGCTGTTTACAGCAGACTGTGCACAGTTTCCAGCCCCCGATCGGTGGTACACTGCTGCGTTTACCAGTTTCCAGCCTCCAGACTGCTGCGTTTTGGTGATCAGCCTGCTGCCATTCACTATTCAGCACTCCTACACTCCGACTAGCGGCCACAGACTTGGGATCCGTCTTCAGTGGACGTCACACTCCGACATTGCTCTGCCCTTGAGCACATTGTACACTCTTACATTCATTTACAGCATTCATTCACTTCAGAGTTGTGTTCTCTCTCCCTTCTTCTGTTTGTGTTTGAGTTTTTGTGTTTGAGTTTTGAGTTTTGAGTTTTGTGTTTGAGTTTTGAGTTTTGCATTTAGGGTTTGAGTTTTTCCCTCTATGTCTGTGTCTGTGTCTTTGTGTTTCTGTCGTGGTCGTACACTCTGTGTGTCCTGAGTGCAAACCCTAGCACTCTTCTTAACAGTAAGACCCTTGCTATGCTGTGTACATTGTGGTAGCAAAACCTACTTAGATCTCATTCCTCCTGAAAGTAGTTTTATTTCATAATACTGGGATTGAGATTACTTGCCTGGAATTGCATCTGCAATATTGGCATAGGGTGTGCCTTTCATTTGCAGCTGCCTTCTCACTGTATCAAGTGGGTAGCACATTGCAGTTGCCAAGCTGGCTGACAAGAAAGCAGTGGCAAATAATGCCGATGGCTTGTTCCTGATGTCTTCTGATAAAGAATTTTTCATCCTGCAGAAGTTTCAAGATGAAAACATTGAATGCAAAAGGCTGGAATCCGTCCCAACTCACGACCCCCTGTAAACATGGCTTACTTACAAGTCGAAAACACAGAAGTTCAATGCAATGTATGGAGCAATCCCAAGAAGTGAAGGCCCCAAGCCCTTGTAAAAAGAAGATACACCTTCTTCTCGCATCATGCAAGATGCAACCTGAATGTTAGGAATTCATAGCATTATCAACTTGGCATATATAACCAGTAGGCACAGCAACCGTTTGTAGAATAAAAACCTGAATCATAGATTTGCAGGCTGGATCTACTGCTAATCTTAAACGGAGCACATCAAGTGGGTAAGTCACCTGGAAAAGAAATGCATAGCCAGTGAATAGAGCATTTATAATAGCTGAATTTTAAGGTGGAACAACTTGGTATGTACCTATGTGTGTGACTACATGCTAAGTGTCTACAGAATGTTAGTAACACTCTGTTTGATTGACAGCTAAGCAACTGAACCAATTCTTAAACCAGGATTTACCTCAACTTTCCAGAGAAAATGTTGAAAACATAATACAGGTTTAATGGCTTAAGCCAAAGTGCTGCAATTTTTTGATATTTTGTTAGTTGTCAAAGAACTTGAAAGCACTCACCAGAGTTGAAGTCATGCCTGCACATGCACCAGCTGCTAGCCGCCCAGTCACTGACAGCTGCTTGTCCTTGCCAGTAAAGACCTTCTGTGGGGGCCAAAGAAACTTAAATACATGAGGGTGTTTCTTAATTACACTGAACAACACAGGAGCCATACAGCCAAATTTGTAGTCACAAACTTGACAAATAATATGAAAATCAATCTCATGTAAACCACAGTTCAAATGTCTCAAGTGGAGCTTAGGCATGAGTTTCACATGGCTAAAACCACTTCATTACTTCTGTCTAACTTGTCATCAGCTATTTAGTAGTAAATCATACAGCATAATGCTAGAGAGACCAGTTTTCCTCCTAGAAATTAAACAGTATGCTTTAGTTGAGAGACACATCTTATTTCTTCCGCTCAATCCATAAATCTAGAAGATCTCAGTATAAGCCCATTTAGCATATTTTCACAAATTTTGTCAGGTAGGCTAGCTATTGTGGCCTTTATTTTTGCATGTAGGTGGTCCAGATTTCAACAGGGACCAGGTTACTTGAGTCTTGTCTCGAAGTTACATTGCTAAAAGTTTTTTAAAAATAGTTGGGTGCACCTGTTTTCTCTATTCTATAAACCATCATATTGCAATCCATGATCTGATGATGCACAGTTAGTGTACTTTACAAACAGTAATGCTAACTAAGTTGAATAATAAGCAGGACAATATGCATGCAAAATAACAGCACATGTTAAGTTCCAAATCCAATTAAAGTGAGTACAAGACTGTGAGCTAGCTAATATCAAACTTAACAACTTCCACAAATAAAGCCATGAATGCTTGTGACATCAAGAGTGCTCCATTTAGTAACTTATCTTTGCATGTCTAATTTGGTCACAAAAACTACAATGTAAAATTACCTTGTAAATCTCGTATGCAAAGAGTTGAACAGCACTGTATGGAATAACTCTTATCACCTATTGGCACAAGAAAATAAATAAATCTCCAATACCACTAATTCTAAATTTGCTTACAACTAAATAGGTGGCGCCAAATCTGTTAGCTAGCAAAAGCATGATGCGGCTTGATTTTGCACCTGAGGAAAGTTCCCTTTCCAATAACCCTTCCAACCTTCTTCCTTTCCAATCCTTATAGTAGCCTGGAAGGTACAAAAGCTTGAATCAGGATGAAGAGGTTAAAACCAAAAATCTTAGAAAACCATCTTTAGCATAACCTGGTGCCAAAATTTTAGAAGCAAAGTTCCAAAAACTTATACTTTGACCTGATTAAATCTTTATGGTTTTCCCAATCTGCCTCCCTACAGAGGTTTATTTCTTTAGCTTCCTCAGAGTATTCTTAGTTATATGCCTCAGTATCTGTACTTAGTTTTAAACTTAACAAAGAGAAGGGATATTTATCTAAGAAAGGCAATAAAACTCAAGAGTTAAATGCAATCTCTCAAAGCAGGTGAAGCTTGGAAGTAAACAAGGATTCAGAGTTTTCACATATGAAGAAGCTTCTGAATATTACACTTGACAGTTAGCAACTTCTACAAACTCACAACTCAGGTGAATCAAGTAGACCAATAGGCTACCCTTTAGCTTAATGTTCCTATTCAGTGGTCATGGCTATGTTGAGCTAAAAATGCAATACAAACTGCTTAGCTCTTTAAAGCAGCCCCAAAACATGCTTATTACCAAACTTTCATTAAAGTACCTGACTTTCCTAGAGAGTGTCTAGGTCCCATAACCCAAACCCTAATTTGGAAGGATCCATATCTATAAATAGGAGGCTGCCCTTCCAAACAGCCCATCTCATTATTGTAGGCCCTCCATCAGCTGGCACCTTCTTCCCATTTCTGTCTATACCCCTTCATGGTGGGTACCTCGGTTCATGGTGCTGCCAGCCTTGCTCTAGCTCATGGCAATCAGTCTACATTGCCCAAACACTTGTGTTTGCAGCTGGTGAGACACCTTTCAGCCTGTCTACACTATCTTCCAGCCATCACCATCAGTCAATGAGCTGCTTGACACTTGTGTTTGCTGTATCCAGCTCCTACAACCTGTGTTTGCAATCCTAAGTTGTCGCCAGCCATCCAAGGCCAGCCTGAAGGCTGTGTTTTGCAGTTCTAGCTGTCGCCATCATCCTCCTGATCATTCTCAGCTTGCTACCCACTATTTGCAAGCTGCCACTGCCATGTTTAGCCTGATCCAGACATAGCTGCCACTGCCATGTGTAGCCTGATCCAGACACATGGATCTGCATTTGCAGCTGCTAATTGCTTTCAGAGGCTACTTGCTACATTCCCAGATCCATATAGAGTATGACACACTCTCTAGCTCATCTCTCTGCCCCACTCCTTCAGAGACATGGAAGTTCGAGATTTCATATTCATGTTGCATAGCGTGTTTACTGCAATGAGCATTGTATTATTCATTATTCATTCTTCTTCCATGTTCATTGTCTCTCATTCCTTTACATGGTATCAGAGCTAGGAACTCACTAAAGAAACCTCATGAAAATGCCTTTAATGGATTTCGGGTCAAGTTTACTCATCAGCTCATCTCTAACATGCACAAAAGCAACATCAAAACCGAATATCTGTAAATGGTTATATGAGGCCGATTTGCCAAACCAAACCTCCTCAGGGATGCCATTATTTAAGGACTTGTTTGGAGAGCGGTTGCAAATGTGAACCGCGGTTTTAAGTGCCTCTCCCCAATATTCATAAGGGAGATTTAGCAGTGGATAGCATGCACCGCACTCTTTCACATAAAGTCCTATTGTATCTTTCAGCCACCCCATTTGAAGAAGGGCTATAAGGAGCTTTAAGCTCCCTCTTGATTCCATGCAAGTCACAGAAAAACTTAAACTCAGTAGACGTAAACTCACCCCCATTATCAGTTCTCAAGCATTTCAACTTTCTACATGTGGGAGTGGTCACAAATGCATGAAAAGTTTTAAAACAACAAATACTTCACTTTTCTTTTTCAACAGATAAACCCAAATCTTCTTGGAACAATCATCAATAAAAGAGAGAAAATATGCAACACCATCCAACGATTTCAAGGGCATACTATATACATCAGAATACACAAAGTCCAAGACATTCAACTTACGAGAGACACTAGAGTAAAATGAATTTTTTATTTGCTTTCCAAACTGACAATCATTACAAAAATCAAGTTTAGAGTCTTTTCCATCAACCCTTTTCAAAGAGGTAAGGACATCAAGTCCTTTCTGGCTCATATGGCCTAATCTCTTATGCCGCAACTCCAAATGATAGCCAATTTCAGCAACTGCAAGAAACTTGCCATTCAAAGCTTTACAATGCAGACAATACAAAGTGCCCTTCTTGGTTCCTTTAGCATGAAACCCTTTTTCAAGAAACAGCCCCACCAACAACTGTAAAGACATACCCGTTGGTGGATCTACGTGTGTCCAAGTTGCCTGCCATGTCTGCATCACAATAACCCTGCAAACTAAGTGTACCATGCCCATAGCAAGTACTTTTTCTTTGTGTACCCTTAAGGTATCGAAGAATACACTTGACAGCCTCCCAATGTGCTTTGCTAGGATTTGACATAAACCTGCTAACAACTCCCACTGCATGAGCAATGTCTGGACGAGTAGCAACCATAGCATACATAAGAGAGCCACAAGTTGATGCTTGTGGAGAAACTCCCTTCATAGCATTTGCTTCCACGTCATCTTTTGGACTGTTGGCTTTGCTAAGCTTGAGATAAGGAGGTAAGGGTATCCCAAAAAGCTTAGCTTCAGCCATGTTAAATCTGTCCAGTACCTTTCCAATGTACTTTTCTTAAGATAAAAACAACAATTTCTACATTCTATCTCTACGAATCCTCATGTCCAAAATATGCTCTATATTCCCCAAATCTTTCATGGAGAAAGCTGATTTCAGTTGATTTTTGAGAGCATCCAAGCTAGTCTTTCTTTTCCGAGCTAGTAACATATCATCCACATACAAAACAAGTATGATGGGGCTGCCATCTGTATTCTTTTTCATGTACAAGCAATGATCTGCATGATTGCGTGTAAACTCATGAGATAGCATAAAAGTATCAAAATTTTTGTACAACTGCCGTGGTGCTTGCTTCAGCCCATACAGGCTGCGTTTTAGCTTACACACCATCTGCTCTTTTCCAGGAACTACAAAGCCCTTGGGCTGTTTCATGTAGATTTCCTCATCAATGTCACCATGCAAAAAAGCTATTTTTACATCCATTTGATACAGCTCTAAATCCAAAACAGCAGTAAAAGCAAAAAGCACATGTAAAGTGATCATCTTCACAACAGGTGAGAAGACCTCTTGGAAGTTAATCCCTTCCTTTTATGCATAACCTTTGGCAACTAGCCTTGCCTTGTACTTGGGTTTCCCATCAACTGTTTTGACTTTGTATACCATTTGTTTGGAAGTGGTTTCCTTCCCTTTGGCAATGACACAAGATCCCAAGTATCATTTGCATATAGAGATTTAATCTCTTCCAGCATAGCTAGCTCCCACTTACTGCTGAACTCACATGACTTGGCCTCTTTGTATGTAAGAGGCTCACCCTCATCTGTAAGCATCACATAATACAAGGAGGGGACAAACCTATGTGGTTGCCTTCTTACGCATGTAAACCTGCGTACCCAATGATTAACATTTTCAAGAATTGGGTCTACATCTGGAGGTATATTATTTTCAGCATTCATTTGCTGCTGTAAACCATTTTCAGCATATTGTTTATGCTGTACAGCACCTTCATTTTCATTTCCAGCACCTGCATTTTCATAATCGGCAAGCCTATCTTGCTGTCCATGACCTCCTTGTGCTTCTATTTGCTGTCCATCATCATCTGGCTCAAAAATAACCGGCTGATCATCAGTTTCAACCTGTGGTACAGCACCTTGAGGCTCATTTTCTGAAGTAATGTGTGGCTGCAAACTCTGAAATTTCACCTTTTTCATATCTTCATTAGAGGCTAAAGAGCCTTTCAGCAATTTTGCCTCATTAAACACAACATTATGGCTGCGAATAATTTTCTTGGATTGAGGTAACCACACTCTGTATCCAAATTCACCCTCATCACCATAGCCATGAAAATGCCTTTGGTGGATTTTGGGTCAAGTTTATTCCTTAGCTCATCCCTAACATGCATAAAAGCATCATAGCCAAATATGCGTAAATGGTCATATGAAGTTGATTTGCCAGACCAAACCTCCTCAGGGATGCCATTATCTAAGGACCTGTTTGGAGAGCGCTTGCAAATGTGAACCATGGTTTTGAGTGCCTCTCCCCAAAATGCATGAGGGAGATTAGCAGTGGACAACATGCACCGCACTCTTTCACATAAAGTCCTGTTATATCTTTTAGCCACCCCATTTGAAGAAGGGTTGTAAGGGGCTGTAAGCTCCCTCTTAATACCATGCAAGTCACAGAAGGACTTGAATTCAGTCGATATGAACTCACCCCCATTATCAGTTCTCAAGCATTTTAGCTTTCTACCTGTCTGAGTGGTCACAAATGCATGAAAAGGTTTAAAAACAGCAAACACTTCACTTTTCTTTTTCAGCAAATGCACCCATATCTTCTTGAAACGGTCATCACTAAAGGAGACAAAATATACAGCACCACCCAACGATTTCACGAGCATACTACATACATCAGAATGCACTAAGTCCAAGACATTGGACTTACGTGAGACACTAGAGTAAAAAGAATTTTTTATTTGCTTTCCAAATTGACACTCATTACAAAAATCAAGTTTAGAGCCTTTTCCATCAACCCTCTTCAAAGAGGTAAGGACATCATGTCCTTTTTGGCTCATATGGCCTAATCTCTTATGCCATAACTCCAAGTGGCTGCAAATTTCAGCACAACTGTAAGAAACTTGCCATTCAAGGCTTTACAATGCAAACAATACAATGTGCCCTTCTTGGTTCCTTTTGCAATCAACATGGACCCCTTTTTTACTTTCCACAAACCACCACCAAACAGTGTGGTGTAGCCATGCAAGTCAAGCTGACCAACAGATAGTAAACTCTTTTTAATGCAAGCACACATCTGACATCTTTCAACACAAGCTCTTGACCATTGTCTAAAGACAAGTGTACGGTGCCAATCCCATCAATGCTGCAAGCATGGTTATTTCCAAGGTACACTTTTCCATAACTACCTGCATTGAACATAGCAAAACACTCCAAGAAAGGAGTTACATGGAAAGAGGCACCAGAGTCTACAATCCAAGTCTGAGTCACACCATCATCAACTGACAAGAGTGCATCAATCACATCAGCCTTGGTAATATGTATATCATGCATGTGACATACAAGGACATCATAATCAACTGCTCATAATACATCAACCTCTGTATCTGAAAGCTCTTCTATGACTACGCTAGAGGCCATATTGGCCTTCTCTTTGCCTTTGGTTGTCTCCGATACATCTGTCTTTTCTTCCTTCTTCTTTTTATCTCCTGCATTCTTTCTCTCTCGTTCCTTCTTATAGTATCTGCAATCAGGTTTCTTGTGGCCCTTCCGACCATAGTGATAGCAAGTAATGTCACTCTTATCCTTTCCTTTGCTCTTGCTCCTGTTTCTCTGCCCTGCATTTGCATTTTTCTTTTCAGCCCTGCCTCTTACATTATAAGCTGAGTTGCTGCCTTCTCCACTAGACATACGTGTAATTTCTTCATTCAAGATAGTACCCCTCACCCCATCATATGAGAGATTGGGGTTATTGCTGAGTGAAACCACCAAGGTTTCTCACGAGTCCGGCAGTGTCATGATAAAAAAGATCGCCCTCAACTTATCATCAAAGTCCAAGTTTGCATCTTTGAGCTGATTTAGAATCCCTGTAAATGCACTCAAGTGCTCAGCCTGCAGACTTTGACTCATCCAGTCGCATATTCACCAACTTGTGCATTAAATGCACTTGATTAACAGGTATGGTGATCTCATAAGTAGTTTTCAGCTTCTCCCATATTGCATAACCTGTGTCTAAACCCTTAATGTTTGTCAAAATGTCATCAATGACACCCATCTTAATGTAAGCCACAGCCTTTTTATTCACTTTGGCCCAATCTGCATCAGACATTAGTGCGGGTTTGTCTTTCTGCAAAGCATCCTCACAATCCTTTAGGAACAAAATGCCCTGCATACGGTCTTTCCAAAGGTCAAAGCCATGACCATCAAACCATTTGATCTCGATCAAACTCTTGATGTCTCAACTGGAAGAAGTTGTAGCAATTTTATCACGAACACGAGTAAATGCACCAATATGTGAAAAACACAAGCTGAACCAGCAAAATGCACTACTGTTATTTCTCAACCAGAAGTAAATTTCTGCTGTTTGTACATGAACCAGCCAATATACGGGGAAAAGATGCAGAAATTTACCAAACTCTGCGCAAATCCCCAAAATTTCAAGTCCAAATTTGCATGAATGTCAGTCAATCTGACCTAGCTGAGTAAAGCTTTGCCAATACATGAAAAGCCCCAAATTTCTGGGATCCAATGTCAGGAAATTTTGCCTAGAAGAGCGAAAATCTGACAAATTTGGTAAAATCCCCAAATTAATTTGGGTCACCTCTCACAATATCTGCAAAATCTAAGTCGGAATTTACTGTCACGCCTAGATGGGATCAAATTTGGGAAAAGCCCCAAATTCTCTGGCCCGATTTGCACAGATTTTGAAACTGTGCCTTTGGTGTGTGAACACCCGCCAAGGCAAGTGGTAATTGAAGAGATTACATGAATTTTTTTTAATTAAAACAAATTAATAGACACGGGGTCCGTTGACCATCGCATTACTGACAGCCGGCTGGCGTCCGTTCCATGCGTGTGTCTCACGCCCTACGACAGTTCTCCACGATGGCCCCCTCTGTCGCGACACGGCATCTCCTTGCCAAACACATCAGTCACCTCATGTCTTCACCGCGTGCAATAACCACCGCCTGGTCCACGCCCATTGCCCAGTGCCACCTGGTTGGTACATGTGAGAGTAGTTGCTGCCTGGTTGGTCCACGTTCCCGACGACCTGTCTGCACGTCTACTACCAGTCGACTCTGCCTGTCACTTTCCTGCTGAAGGTCGCTTGCCTGTTCCACGCTGCGACTACTGCTTGCTGGCCGCCACATGCTCAGCACCTCGACTGATCCTGATCCCGCCTGGTCCTTTACGTCGACCTGACAGCTGCGTCCAGCTCTTGTCAGCCGATCTTGTCAGGTCAGATCATACTTGTCAATCTTAGGAAGCGTGTGGGACCTGATGCTCTGATACCACTTGTTGGAAGCGATAGAAACATAGGTTGAGCAGGAGTGAACCGGTGAGTGTGACGGCTTGAGAAAGTGTGAGCAGAGTGAAAGTACGAGACGATAAGAGTGTACCAACAATGTGTTGGTACACAAAGAATAAAATGTATTTATACTTAGGGCATGTAAAGGATGCGTTCACATGTACAATGTGTGTATACTATACACGGAGGTTACCGGGCCTTTATATCCCAACACAGAGTCTACAATCCAAGTTTGAGTGACACCATCATCAACTGATAAAAGTGCATCAATCACATCAGCCTTAGTAATCTGCATATCCCACATGTGACATATACCATCAACTCCCTTCTGCAGATTACATCAGCCAAACTCCCTTCTGCCACAAAGTGAATGAGGTAAGGGCACCACCTAGTCATGGAAGAGCGGACTAGGATGCTATGCAAGAGGGAGAGGAGCTTGTCAGGGAAAAGAAAGAAAAACTGTGTGTGTGAGAGAGAGAGAGAGAGAGAGAGAGTGTGTGTGTGTGTGTGTGTGTGTATTAGCGTCTCTAAAAGGCCAATGTGGCCTATGAGACCAAAGCAATACATATAATGATGGTGTGTTTCTCATCTAGAATGAGAAAAATATGAAAAACATGCCTATAAGACTGAAAAAAAAAAAAAGTGTCCTATAAAAGGAAAACATGTCAGTGATTTGAAAGTGAGAGTAGAGAAAGGAAAGCTCTCCATCAATGATATGTCTGTTCTCTAAGGAGGTGTATCTCTGCATGGCTGAGGCGTCTCGGCATCTGTCTCTTGATGCGCTCAATGATGGCTTTAATTTTTCTATGGTGTGGATGTCTAGGTCTTCGTCCGGGTGGACCTGGGTGCCTAGACCGGCTAAGTGCCACTGCTCTATCCAAAAGGACACCTACAGAAGATGAGGTCCAATGATGATGTACTCTTGTAGGCTGTGTGGCAGTAGTAGTGGTATCTGCCATACTCTGTCGTGTATCAGTGAAAAAGTCAGTGACTGCTCTCTGTCTATGTGAGCCGAGCTGTGGGGGCCTCCTACTCCGTAGTATTGTTGCTCTGCGCCTCTAGAGCTCCAAGAGAAAGAATCCCAAGCATCTCTGATCCTCAAACTGCATGATCTGTCTCAGGGGTCCAAAACCCTCTCGAAACAGACAGTGGTATCTACCTCGTATGTCATAATATACAGTGCATCGGAAGATGTAGTGTTACTCTGTCTTTGGCTCTCTGTCGCATAGTGGGCATATGCGTTCTTCTGTCTGTATACCCTTCCATCTGCCTGTCTCAATCCTCAAGTGGTGGGATGAGGTGCGGATCTGACCAATAACTGTGCGTAGTCCATGAGACAGCTGTGTGTCCATGTAATTGGATCGGGTGATGAAACCATCCTCAGATACCTGAAGGAAGTGGGTCTGGTAGTGTGCCATCTTCGTGCCATGGGGGGAGGGGGGTCAGATCCAGGTCTTCTCCGTATCTAACTTCAGTATGTCTGCTCTGATCACATGGTTTAGCTCTGATCGGCTTAGGTCAAGTGTAGGTCAATCCAAGCTATATTCAAAGGGGGGTAGTCTGTCAATTTGCAGCCCATGTAGACTCGTCCATGTACTCATCTAAGCATACCAACAGTGTCTGTCACCATATGCTGCTAGTTGTCTATAAGAGGCTAGGGCTAGCCGTGGGTATCTATCTTGGGAGCTCCCATAGTCTATGTATGAAAGTCACTGCCTGGACTAAGGCCTCAGCCACCATGAATGAGGCTCCCAACTCAGCTCTGATAATCTCATGTGGGGTCGAGCTCTTCGCTCGTATCATACGTGAGATCATCATGACCAGTGGTCTTTCCATATGCTTCCACCCGTCATAGTATTCCTTCTCTG